>NC_048220.1:58520319-58617558 GCF_002007445.2 Ailuropoda melanoleuca | reverse complement strand
TATTGTAAATGGGATGGATTCCCTAATTTCTCTTTCTTCAATCTCATTATTTGTGTATAGAAATGCAACTGGTTTCTGAGCGNATGCAACTGATTTCTGGGCATTGATTTTGTATCCTGCCACCTTACTGAATTGTTCTATAACTTCTAATAGTTTGGGAGTGGATTCCTTTGGGTTTTCCATATAGAGTATCATGTCATCTGCAAAGAGAGACAGTTTGACTTCTTCTTTGCCGATTTGGATACCTTTGATCCCTTTTTGTCTTCTGATTGCTGTTGCAAGGACTTCTAGTACTATGTTGAATAATAGTGGCGAGAGTGGGCATCCTTGTCGTGTTCCTGATCTTAAGGGAAAGGCTTCCAGCTTTTCCCCATTGAGAATGATATTTGCTGTAGGCTTTTCATAGATGGTTTTTATGAGATTGAGGAATGTACCCTCTATCCCTACACTCTGAAGGGTTTTAATCAGGAAAGGATGCTGTATTTTGTCAAATGCTTTTTCTGCATCTATTGAGAGAATCATATGATTTTTTAATTTTTCTTTCTGGATAAAATCTAAGACACTGATTGATTTGCGAATGTTGAACCACCCTTGCTCCCAGGGATGAATCCCACTTGGTCATGATGGATAGTCATTTTAATGTACTGTTGTATTCTCTTAGCCAGGATCTTGTTGAGGATTTTGGCGTCCATATTCATTAGGGAAATCGGTCTGTAATTCTCCTTTTTGATGGGGTCTTTGCCTGGTTTGGGGATCAAGGTAAGATTGGCCTCATAGAATGAGTTTGGTAGCTTTCCTTCTGTTTCTATATGTATACAATATAATGGAGCCTCTTGAATCAGACTGACTCAGTTTGATTCTTTTCTTTATCACATAATAGATGTGTAACCACATTGGTGTCTGTTTTCACATATATAAATTGGTGGTAACAAAAGTACTTATCTCTTGAGATTTCTGTGAGGAGTACATAGGGTAAAATATATGTAGAGTACCTGGAACTGAGTACATAGTCAATAAATGATCATTGTTATTGTTGTTATTTTTGTTTCATTGTTGCTTGGGAATATTATAGACCAAAAATTAGAGAAAGCCTACCTGCATTTAGAGAACATGAATCAAGGAAATAACTAAATTTATAGCACTGGAGTCCTTGTCTTGTCTTCTATGTGTAGCAAATTCCTCTCCTTCATTTGCATGAGCTGTTCTGTTAATCTCATTATAAGACTTCTTTGTGTGCTTAAGATTATTTGAAATAGATCTTATCAAGCAGAAGAAACATGCCTAATATGAGAAACCTACATACACCCACAATATTATCTACATTATTAATGCACTTTTTTATAGAAAAATAGCAAATAGTCTGTGACTTCTTAGAAAGTTTTATCATATTTAAGGAAGATAAAACTATGAAACTATAAGTAACAATTGTTCATCGCATTGGTTGCTATCCCTTAGATAATAAATGTGCACTTTATATTTAGACACTAGAGTTACTTATCATTCTATCTATCCACCTTCAAATTTTATCGACCCTGTCTCAGTGAAGCAGCTAATGAATGGACACTTGTGATGGTGAGAAATTATTTGGCAGCCTACATGATTTCAATAAACACATCATTTTAAATCTTTACCATCTGTCCTTTGTTCTAATTATAGTTGTAAGATGAGTATAATTATGAATTATATCACAAAATAAGACATAGTCATTTAAATGTTCAACGTTTTTAATCAGTGATTTTCAACTAGTATTATTTTGTTCATTTTTAAAATAAGTAAACAGGCACATACAAATAAAAAATGTCTTCAGTTTCTCACAAAAAAAGGATGCTTAAACATATCGAGACATTTAAATAATAGAATATTATAGAGTGACTTATATGATACTGTATAGAGAGATTTTGGGGGAATTTTCAAAATATGTTGATAGTAAAAAATAAACTTGTTACTAAATGACTCGTATATATAAGAAACCTACATTTACCCAGAATATTATCTACATTATGTAGATATGTATGTGTTTGTGTGTTTATATTCCTCCAGAAGTTGATCCTGAGAAAAGAACTTGAGTCTATGTGGTAAATTTAAGGGTGTATTACTTACCTGTTCGTGATACATTACCTAAAACCATAGTATCTTAAAACAAACATTATGTCACACAGTTTCTGGGAGTTGGGAGTATGGAAATGGTTTAAATGGGCAGTAATGATTCAGGATCTGTCCTGAGGTTGCAATGAAGATTCCAGCCCATCATCTGATGCCTTAACTGAGGGGCTCTGCTTGCATCAGGGCTCACATACATAGCTATTGACAGGAGGCCTTAGTTCCTTGCTAGCTATCAGCTGAACATACTGTCACTTCTGTTACGTTCTCTTTATTAGACTTGTATGATTAATTCCAGCTCACCCTTGAGGGGTGAGGGATTAGGCTCTACCTCTTGAAAGACGTATCAAAACCTGGGTGACTTATTTTAAAACTACCACATCAATTTAATCTCAGGAAAGAATGGTATATGAATAGGAAAATGAAACATGGGAGGGAAAGTATTCAAAACAGGATATGCTAATGTGCAGGTTAATAATGTGTACAACTGGGCTTAGTTCCTCCTGGGAACCTCTAGGCGATGGTGTGAAACATGCCTGTGTTAGTTCGAGTGCTCTGAGAGGCAAATACCAAGTTGAAATTAGATGAGCAACAAATTGAGGGAAATTCTTGTGAAGGAATTTTTAAAAAACAAGAAAAAGTAGGTATGGAGAGCATGTGGAATACAATGCAGGCATGACACCTGTGAACAGAGAGGAGTGTGGAAAGGGGATTTGATAGGAAGAGTCTAAAACAACAATGCAATTCTAAAAGTTTCAATCAGACCAAAGGGTGGGGCAGGGGTTACCCATTAGAGTTGTCCTAGCTACTGCAAAAAGGGCTGACTTTAGTAATCCCCCATGCTTGGTCATTCACTGAGAGTAGCCGTGGGGAAGTGTGAGTACAGCAGAAATGCAGTATTGGGTCCAGAAAGGTAGCCGTTATAATTGCCAGTCAGTTATGATCCCTGCAGAATAAGATCTAAGGAGAGTATTTTCTGCAGTCCACCCATTGTACGGCATACATCTAAGTTTCAGTGGAGCTTTAAAGAATAGCACCAGTACTGTTCCTATAGCCCTTTCTTCTTGAGCGGAATCTTGGAAGAGAGCCCTCGAGGACACCACCTATAACACCCACCACTAGAGTTGGTTTTGGAGTCATAAGTCCTACTCATTGTCTTTTCCACACTCCATTCTAAAAATCTCCTCACCCTCAGCTATCACCTTGGCAGGTTTTGATGACTGCTCTTGTGTTGGTGACTCAAACCTTCATTCCTAAGGGCTGAAGCCCTTGACAATTATGGCTTCTTGGGTTTTGGTTCTTACTAATGTCCATTCACAGTTACAATAGTCAGGAGCATACTGAGGAGCACATCGAGATCACCAGGTTCCATAAATAAGTGTACCTGCCACAACTGTATAAAAGCAGCTCCACCACCTTCTGCTTATGAGGGTCCATTACTCTGGCCAGGATGACTCCATTTTTCACTGAGAGTCCAAAGTGCCCTTGTCCCCGGAGAAGTGGTTGTAGCTTATTGTTAATGTTGTCCTTATCTTGCCAATGGCATCTTTGCCCTTTGAATGATCAGTTGGCCAGTCCCAAAACTTACCTCTTATTTTCTCTAACTACTCCTGGAACTACCTTTGTTGGTTTTGATTTCTTAAAAAGTAGTCAAGATAGGATTAGATAAAAAATATATTTACTGGGGAAACACCTGTGAAGAATATAGGAGAGGAAAAGGAGTTAGAGTCTTCAGACCATAGTGCAGGTCTATGAAAGGAAGAGGGAAGGGAAGAGGATTGGGCAGGAAGAGACTCCATGAGCTTTGGCAAGCTCATGGCAGATTCTCCAGCCCTAGTTTTTCTTTGGGGGAGTCCCAGGGCTCATAGGAGTGGGCCACCCCAATATATTAGACTCATCCCACCTGAATTTCAAAAAGCTAAGCTTGTTATCTTTAAATTTGTATCATCATTGGCCAAGGATTGCTCCCCAGGGAAAAAAAGTTCTCAGGTAGAGCCTCATGGGTGCTTTCAAGAAGATATCGCGAACACATTTCAGTGAGGCTGTAGCAGACATTTGGGGTGAAGCAATGGAATTTCTTACAAATATGCATATATTCATATATTTTTAGAGAACGGAAAATCTGAAAACTAAAAAAAGTTAATGATAATATTTGAGTGATTAGATTTTAGGTTAATGCTTAGCTTTTTACTGTTTTTTGGCTTCTCTGATAATCTAATGTAGTAGTAAGACGTAGTTAACATCTACAGAGCAGAATGGAAACTGCTTATGCTATATAACTGGAAATCAGGACAGTAGAGAAGGCATAGATTATATCTATGGAAAATATATTTAAGCAAACACATAAGGAGGAAACAGATATAATAGTTATATTTATTGTTATTTTTATTATCACAAGTGGGAAATTTAGTAGCACAGGTAAAGAATCGGTTTTTAAAAGCTTGCACATTTAGCACCTTGAAGGTAGTCCTAAAGTATTGCTGATGTTAGTACAAAAATTCTGTATTAAACTACAACTGAATTAGCATTTCAATGGCCACAGAAGAAAAACACCAGTCTGGGGTAGTACAGACATAACCCTCCTGTGGAATATCATCAAAGTTTCTATTCCTAACCACATCGTAGTCAAACTTCTCTGCAGGAAGATCAGATAGTTAAGGCCCTTCCTTCTCCTGCAAGGCAGCTCCTTTTCTGTTGACAAAAACAGGGAAAATGTTTCTGCTTCATGATACTAAAAATAAGAAGATAAAATTTAAAAAGAATGAAAATCATTTCAAGTTTAGGTAGAAGTCCATTTACAAAGGACAGTTTATCAAAGGACAGAGATCTGGCTGCCAAACAAAGCTAAATCTCCAAAAAAAGAGAGTTTTGAACATATTTGACCTTTTCTTCGCACTTGAGTTCGTTTTGGGCTCTGAATCGACTAGAAGCGGTTAGACACTCTCTGAGTGCTGGTAGTTCTACGTTCTCTTCTAACCCCAGCCCACCTTCAGTTTGACTCCACCTTCCTTCCAGCATTATTCTGCAAATGAACTCTTTTTATCTTTCTTTTGTAGAAAGATTAAAAAATAAATAAAATGAAAGGACCTGCATTGAACCTGCTACTGCATAGTTTCATTTTTATAAGTTCAGTTTGCTTTTGTTTTTATACATTTCTTGCTTAAATTTCTCTTGTTTTGGTACTCTAAGATCATGTTTGGAGAATTTTCCATTTTGTTTTTATACTTTGTATGTTGTCACATTGTCTACTGCCATGTGTACTGACAGAATAACTGATGGGTGGTAGTTTTCAGGGTTATTTTTTTTCCTGTATTGTGTTTATAATTGATTTAATATTCCCCTACTGAGTTCTTTGGCTTTCTGAGAATTTCCAAACATATCCTAGGAGATCCCTCAGTACTCAGCAATAGAACCCTAAAAATTTTTTTTAGGTGTCTGCTGGATCATCTAGATAGCTAAGACCAAATACACTGCATTTCAGTGGCCACATTTTTGTTTATTATATGATTGAGTTGGCAGTAGTACTACTTTGTCACAAGCTAATGGGGGGAAAACAGACTGGACACAATAACACAATTCATACTAAGAGAACAGTAAATGGTGTCACTGTTCTACACATAAATATCTTAGTATACTTTGAAATTGAAAATTTTATGACAGTTGGAAGAGCCTATGCCTAAGAAGGAACTATTCATATCATGAAAGGCAATTTAGTTTCAGCAAAGCATTATTTGTCAAACAAAATTGATATTGTTAATTTGAATTTTATTGTTTTTTTTATAGTTTAATTTGTAAAATTGTTTGACTTTACAGTTTTGCCAGAACTATAAGCATAAGGGACTGCTATCTGGGTTTATTTTCCTATGATTTTAAATACCATTATAATTAAAATATTTTAGGTCATCACCGTGAATTCATGATTTTTTTTCTTTAAAAGTGATGTTTATTTTTCAAGGATAAGAGACAATGAATTAAAATGTAGCTGGAAGCGAAAAATTCTGAAAACCCAAAGTGGAAATTAAATAATGAGCCTAATAGTGCACACACACAGATTTCCGATGTTCCTTTGTACTCTCCATATGAAATCTGTGTACCCAGATTTCTCAACTCTGCTTTTCTCTAATCCATCTCAGAGATTCTGGAGAGCGCGTATTAGCTAACTAGCTATTCTTATAATAATTACCGTCTTTTTTTTTTCCAATTAATGACTACAGTTAAACTTTATTCCCTTTATTTCTAACATGTTTGGAGAGTATTTCCCAGAAATTATTTCATATACTTTTTTTATGCCCTTATTCTGTTACTACTGTCTCTTTGGTTAAGAATGGTTGGTGATGAAGGTAGTCATACCTTGAAGATATCCATGCTCATTGTATTTATTCCTGTTATGGCTCAAGGATATAAGGTTGTTTCATGACTCATAGAAACATTTTACAGTATAATTGGCCCTCACATTTTCTCTGGAAAATAAAAAAGAAAGGATTATTCTTATTAAAAAAAATTGATGCATTACAGAATTATTATTTTCCAAAGATTGCCTACTGGATATATATCCTCTTTGGAGGAAATGATACTTTAAAATGGTAGCATTTTTATATTAGCAGAACATGGTAAGAATGACGCGGTGTGAGTAGATTAATATAAAAGAGTGTGATCATTGTTAACTCATTAGGTTGAGTCAGGGGGGGAAATGCCATTTATTTTCTGAGAATATTTCCATCTTCATGAGCTCACTTTGTAGAATTTCTCTTGATTAAGCACAGGACATACAGCTCTCCTGAAAAACTTCAGCATTATTTGTTCTGTAAATCATATGATTCAACAACATAAAACAGAAATAGAAAAACGGCATCATTACCTAACCCACTCATTGGTGAATAATGCTTTTATTCTCATAATCAATTTTGGGTCTAGAGAAAAATTAAAACCAATAAAGAAAGTCCAGTAACAAGAACCTTGTCTATTTGAAAGCATGCAGTTCATATCTGAATATAAAATCTGCCCCATGTTAAAAATCTGTAAAAGAACTAAATCATTTATAAAACATGCAATTATAAAAGTAAAAAATATAAAACTTCTCAAATATTAGATAAAGGCAATAAATATTGGTACATACAAAAAGCAAAGATTTAAATATTTCCCTGATTTTCTTTTCTTGTTTCACTCCAGAGACATAAGAATAAAAGCAAATTACTTTCTATTCAGTTCCAATAAGGTAAATCTTTACATGCTGTCTGTCTGATAATGAGAGTTCAATAAATGTTCTTGGCTGCTTGAATTATAATAGGATAATTGATGTTTATAATGATAATCCATCAAGCACTCCAAGAGCTTAAACTGTAGTTCCCGTTGATGCAGTTTGACCTTTCATTCCTATAATTTTAATTCTAAATGGATTTTATTTTATATTTAATATGTGGAAAATCATTAATATATAGCAAGTACTCAGATGTATACTGAAATAATTGACTAACATAAAGGTCCTACTTCTAATACATCTGATAAATTTACCTTGCAAATGTCTTACTCTGTTTGTGGTTCTGGGGAGGTCAATGGCAAATAACACTGTTTTACTAAGAAAATAAAATTTCTGGAAAATCTTTCCAAATAGGACCTTCTCCAGAACTTGTGGAAAGCTAGAATTTCTCCAATTCGGTCAGTATATCTCTGGCTTTCACTACTCACAATGCATCGTTTTTTTGTGTGTTAAAGGGAATAAGACAATGAAGTCTTAGTCCTCTCCAGAGGGCTGTTGTTTAATGGGTGCAACTGACTACCTACATGTGACTTGGTTGAACCCAGGAATCTTACCTACTGCCCATCTTCCTAAGCTACACGCGGCCCCTGCTGCCCCGTCACTGTCTCAGTGACTTACTTTTATGAGTAGACTTAAACTGATTTGAATTATTATACTCTAGTAGGACTTACAGGAAGTTTATAATTAATAATTTTTGTTTATGTTAGAAGCTTATTTTACCAAAAACCTAAAAAGAGAACAAAAAGACAGAGTCAAATGACCAACACATCAAGTACATGGTATAAGGCAGATTTTTATCTAATAGTATTAGATTGGTTACTAGAATTATTAGCTAATATTGCTGTTAGTTCAGTTTTTTATACTCTAAAGAGAGCCATGCACAACACACCAGGCCGTCAGAAGTCATCACTGGCTGTAGAAACACAGGGCTCAGGCACTATTACTTGTGTCTTGGATATACTTAAAATAGACATTACTTCTATCTTGTTCCACAGAAGATTATCATTGTCTTGTTATAAAATAAACCATAGAACTAAGAGATTCTGATACATGATGATAAGTGGCAGATAAACATGAGAAATGCCAGATTTCATTTCTTAATTATGGGGGAATGTGGAAAATATCCATTTCACTTAGTAAATAAGTTGACATCTGCAGGTTAGAGATCTTGACACTTTTTTCTTCAGGTTAGTGAAAGGAACATTGTTTATATATTCACCAGCAGAAGTGGTAGAAAACATAAAAGATAAGGACATTCCAATATCATATGTTCTTTTAAGAAAATAAAAATCAAAACCAAAGTCAGATTCTGTGATGCCATGCTATTTTAGAAAATTCAGACATTTGCCATTAGTCCGTGCTACATCTGCAAATTTTCTTATCTATTAATGATAGAGAGGTAACTGTGATGCCTTTGGCAACAAGTCACATTTTTCTGTCTCTGGGAAACTGATTCACATTTTAAAAGAAATGCTGGCTCTGCCAATATCAATATTCGACATGTGTCCATTTTTTTTTCTCTTTCACAATATTTTTAAGATAGCTATTTGCTGATTTTATGCCTCAATTTTCTCAAATACGTTCTTTTCCTCTACATTACACCACGTTCTAAGTAACATTTGTCTTCAAAAAATAACAAGTTAAAAATGAGTTATAATACAAAGGAATGGAACCAGTGCAAAATGAGACAGATGGAGTAAATGAGATTCTTTTCCCAGTTCTTTGCCATTATTTCAGACAGGAGCAAAGCCACAACTATTTTGAAAAGCTACTATAATGATACCAGCTTTCCAGTAATGAATACATGATAAATTTGTAATATTTTAAATCCTCTTCCATCTAATGGAATTACAGGCATATCCTTTTCTAGTGATGCCTGTATAACAAATGTACTTTAACTGACAACACATTCATGAAATATGGGCTGCTGAGCATGGAGAAAACGGCTCAACAAAAGCATCTTGAAAGGCTGTCTCTCAGAGTCAGAAGAGGCTGGGAGGGATCAGGGCCACAGAAGCCAAATGCTTTGGATCACTGCTGGAAATGTGCAGTGGCCGTGGGAAACATAATTCCCAAAGAGCAGTGCACGGCACGCACATGGATGGTGATCTCCCGATAGAGGTCTCTTACCTAGCCACAAAAATGGGTGCACATGCAATTAGAGTTTGCTGGTTCCATGGTTCTTTTACAGTCAACGAATCAGTCTTTTCTTCTTAAAATTAACTTATAGTAGATGCTAAACATATGTAGTCAAATCATCATGAGCATAAATCAATAATTGAAAAATAACTTTTTTTAAGGATTTCTTCCCTTTAATATAAACATAAACAGGGAACATGGCTGATCTCTTTTTGGAAAAACAAAGGCAGAAAGGAGGGAGGGGAAAGAGAAGGAAAGAAAGGAGAAAGCAGGAGAGCAAGGGAGGGAGAGAAAACAAAAGAGAAAATTCATTTTCGAAAGCCTTGTTTTTCCTGAGCCTATAAGCCTCACATATAATGCGGTTATATCTCAGAAGCGGAGTAAAATGAATGTAGAGCATTCGCAAACTTCACCCAATTCAGGCATTCAATATTCAGTCACTAAAGTGAATGCTAAAAACAGTAATGCTCAGGAAATTAATTAACCTTCTATCAAGTTTCCTATCCTGAGGGAAGCAATGCCAGGGATATGTCTGTATTTTGATTCACTACCACTAAAAAGCAAATTTTATTATTGAGAAGAAACTTTTTAAAGGGCAATGTAAAAATAAAATAGGTACATGTTCTATCTTCATCCCAAGTGCTGTATGATGGTTTTCCTTTGTTTTCACCTGGAGAGAAAAGTCATTTCAAACTTCCTAAAGTTGGAGAGTCTAATAGGAAATAAATGACAATTAAAGGAAAAAGCTCAAATTATTTTCCTTAGGGTTTACCATATTCTTCACATCAAAGGCTTTTTTGCTTTGAAACTAAGCCTCAAGTCTAGAACACAGTAATAAGCATAATTTTTATCCACTGCATACTTTTACAATTTGCCTCTAACCCTATTACTCTGCCATTTATTTAGCCACATGGTCGCACCACCTTTCAGGAAATAGTTTCACTTCACTGTATGAATCATAAACTTACCTGCTTCTTTTTGCCTCGCCAACTTGCCTTTGCCTCATTACCTATTTATGAGTCTTTTTTCCTCATCTGTAGTCCTTTTTACCCATCTGTAGAGATGATAGAAATTAAATCATGACAAAATAGAAAAAATATTTTTCCCTTAACTTAGACCGCAGTGAATTTTTTTTTCCTGTGAGTTTTTAGAATATGCTAAACATTTTATTCTCACATTACTACCTGAGCTAGGTACTTTATTGGTCCACTTCTACAGCTAGGAAGACAGGCTAAAAATGATGATGCAGATACTCTTGTTTGCTCATTTCCTGATGTATGGAGCTGCCTTTAAGCCTATGTGACAACGGGATTTTTGCTCAGAGCACCATGCCTGTGCTTCCTGCAGCATTTAAGAGTTACGGATCAAATGCAGCTAAACGTGTGTCAAATGCAGGGATCGTATCCTCTTTCTCTTTGCCCACGTTCCACGGTACTTGACGTTTGCTGTGCGGTAACATTCAGATGGTTGTAGGATTAAATGAATAGCTCGAATACACCCACTTTGTACACTTAGCAGCAGCGCTTTAGAGAAGCTTGGTTGCCACTCTCAAATGTCTTCAGAAAATTGCCTTTTTAGATTTTCATCAGGCATGTTGTAATGTCTCTTAGAATACGTGCCCCTTGCATAGAGAACTTGTTTCAATACAGGTTTTACAAATAAGGCTGTAAGCCTCAGACAATAGCAGCAAATGACTCCGAGCAATGTTTGGTATGTTACATCTCCTTACTTAGGAAATGACAACAGATTTTTGCTTCCCACTTTGTTGTATAAATTTGAGTCATAATTTAAATGATCTTAAAAATATTAAAGACCACATTTCTACAAATTAGGTGTTTATGCATAGCCATAAGGGGTTAATTGAGCATAGACAGCACACACTTGAGATTCCAAATTGAATAATTTGATTTGTAAACAGGTACTTAGTGTACAAGAAGCCATTACACATGCAATTATCTGTCTTCAATTAATTGTGTGCATCTCTAAGGAGCAACTTAAGAATGTTTGTTTCAGTTTCACTGGCTGTAAGGCCTGATATCTATAAACATTTATTTTACTTATATCTATAGCTTTGAACTTTAGAAAAATACATTGCCAACAGCAATTCTTATGTGCCTGTGAGGAAACATTGGGGCTGGAATAATCATACCTAGGTTGAAGTCCCCCTCTTGCAATCAGTTCCTCTCCCCGCTTACAAACACACATGCCTAGAAAGAAATCAAGTTCAGGCTTCTCACTAGGATGGCAAGCCATGTGTTAAGAGATCTATATTTGTAAATATGGAGTTGCCCTCAGTTTAAAAATTCTTCATACTGAATGCATTCTCCATCTAACTGCAGGAATAGCAGAGGCCTTGTTAAGGTTGCTTGATCACCTGTGTTATTACTCCTATGATGAACTGGATATTTATTGTGTCAAAACTAGAACAAAAGTAAGACACAATATGACTCTTCCAAGAATGCTTCAAAGCATCATTTTAGGGAATACTCCCCTCTCTCCTATCCCTTCTGTCATGAAAAGACGTTTCTCAATTGCTAAGAGAACAATTATTTTCTATGTTTCTGTTTGCTTAGAAATTTAATTCTAATGTGTGACTGGTCCCCCTCTTCCTTGTTCTCCTCATCTTCTTCCATCTCTACCTTCTCCTCCTCCTCCTTCCTTGCAACCGCACACAGCTGGAAATTAAAACTTCAAAATAGGAAGAAGAAAAGCTCCCTCTGGACTCTATAGCCCTTCTAGGCAGAGCCCAGACCTCACTTATCTTTCTACCTCCAGCTTTTAAATGAGTGATTGGCGCATTCCTAATAAGGGATCATGGCTAAACGAATGTGTATTTTCCCTTTTAAACGTCAAAAAGGTGACGCCATTCTGGAAATCTTCCTGAAGCTGCCCATCTGGGTATGCTGCTCACCCATCTACTATTTTCCTATATTTTCATCTATTGTATAAAATACAATGGATGAAATTCACCTTTGACTTTAGGTTATAACAAAATAGGCAGAGTCTATATCACATATTAAAGACAAAAACTGTTATAAAAACTATAGCAAAGATATGCACAGAAGGCTCTGAAATACTCAGACAAATCACTGTTACTTCAAATTCTTATAACGATGATTTTACGGTATGCTGAGGAAAACCATTCATCCCCTCGACAAATGTTTCTCGAACACTTGCTATGCTGCAGGCATGGTTCTAGGTGCTGGGATATCAAGAAAGGAAAAAAAAAAAACAGAAATTCTAGCCTTCATAAAGCTTATATTCTAGTGAGGCAGAAAATAATCCATATAAACATGTAAAATATATATTCTAGAAGATGATAAGTGCTGAAGAGAAGAAAAAAGGAAAGAAGCAAGGAAGTAGGATGTGAAGCATCAGAGAGGAGTTGCTATTTTAGATGCAGTGCCCAGGAAAGGCCTCTCTTAGGTGAGTTTTGAATAAAGACCTGACGAGAGGAAGAGAGAGCCGTGGAGATGTCACAGGGACTATCATTTTAGGTAAAGGAAACGGCATCTGGAGGCCCTAATGTGGGAATAGCCAAGCTTGCTCAGAAATCAGCGAGGAATCATTGCGGTTGGAGGAGTGTGACAGGGGGAGTGTAATAGAATACGATAATGTGAAGGCAAGGAGCTGGAGCAGTGTAGATGGTGGCGGTCATGGGATTTTATTCTACGTCAGTTGGGAGGCCAGTAAAGGGTTTTGAGTAGAGATTCAGTGAGATAACTTTGGCCGATGTGATGAGAATTGACTGCAGGAAGGAAAAGGGCAGTAGGGCAGACAGTTGGGAGGCTATTGATTTTCCAGGCAGAAAAAGATAATGGCTTTGACTAAACTGGGGTCAGTAGGTGTTGGCTCACTCTTATGGACTGAACTGAATCCCCCAGAAATTCATATGCTGAATCCCTGACCCCTAGTACTTCAGAATGTGATTCTGTTTGCAGATAGGACCTTTAAAGAGGCAGTTAAGTTAAAATAAGGCCATTAGGGTGGATTCTAATCCAACGTGACTGGTATCCTTATAAGAAAAGGTGATTAGGGCACGCAAAGAGACGCCAGGGATGTACACACACAGAAGAGGCTGTGTGAGGACACAGGAAGAAGGCAAGCCAAGGAGAGAGACTTTAGAAGAAGCCAAACCCACTGGTCCCTTGGTCTCAGACTTCCAGCCTCCACACCTGAGAGAAACCAAATGTTCATTTGTTGAGGCCACTCTATGGTATTTTGTTATGTTTCTCTGAGCAGATGAACACAGTCACTAAGAATGGAGATGATTGGTCAAGCTCTAGGTATATCTGAAATAGATTCTACAAGATTTTCTGATAAAGCTAGTGTGAGGTGTGGGGAAAAAAAAAAAAAAAGAAGCAAGCAGCTGGTAGAATTGGACTTTTCACTGACTGACCTAGGAAAGACTCCAAGAAGATTGAGTTTGTAGGGGATCTCACTTTGGGTTCTGTTCAAACACAAGGATTTGAGTGCAACAGTGAATTTGGGAAGTTGAAGGAATGTGAGTAGGGAAGTGTGGAGGTGAAATAAGGGTAGCCTGCCCACACAGATGCTCTCTGTCCGTCATCTGACCAGCAAGGGACTGAGGCTTACTCCTGGGTGAAAACTCTGGGAGGGAGCTCCACAGATAGCTCCAGGTTGTCCCACCTTGGAAGTGAGAGAGTCAAGATGCTTGTCCACTCCCAGTTGCTGGTCAGATGATGTTAATTCCACAGCATTTTTAGCATCAGAGTGGTTTTCTAAATGTTGGGGTAAGAGTCCATAGGCACAGCAATGCAAACACTGGCAATTGAGTGGAAGTCAGCCAGAGCTTTTAAATGAGTGAGTTGAAGCTAGTTTGAGTGAATGGAGGCACATGGAGGAGGCAATGCCAGAAATTACTTCAAGGAATAAGGAGTCCCCGTGGACCATGTGAAATCTGAGATACTATTAGACATCCAGTTTGAAATATCAGTCTGGCCTTTATCCATAACTGCTGCAAGGGTGAGTGCAAGCATTGTCACCATGGTACATAGTGTGGCAGCTTTAATCCAAGGAGTAGAGAAAGTAGAGAAAAGTAGTCTCCTTTGGAGGCAACTGAATTTGAGTCATAATGCATAGTGTTTAACTTAAGGTAAATAAAAGTATTTGTTCCACAGTCACCAAAAAATTAAAATATTATTTTCTGCAGTAATATAAAAAAAAAACAAAATCTGTCATCTTAATTCAAGATTCAGAGTGATAGTCATGGTCTTCTTTCAACTGTTAGGATTTAAAAATTACAGCCTATAATTTCAAAAGGATTTTGTTAAAAATTTATTTAAAAAATTTTTAATAGATTTATTTATCTGACAGAGAGCACAAGCAGGGGAGTGGCAGGCAGAAGGAGAGGGAGAAACAGGCTCCCCACTGAGCAGGGAGCCTGATGAGGAGCTTGATCCCAGGTCCCTGGGATCATGACCTGAGCCAAAGGCAGACACTTAACCGACTGAGCCACCCAGGGGCCCCAAAAATTTATTTTTTAAAGATTTTTTTAGATTTATCTATTTGAGAGAGAGAGAGTGTGTGCACGTGTGCACGCACGGGTGCAAGAGTTGGGGAGGGACAGGAGGAGAGGGAGAGAGAGAAGCAGACTCCTAGCTGAGTAGGGAGCCCCACAGGTCTCAATCTCAGGACCCCGAGATCATGACTTGAGCTGAAGGCAGTTGCTTAACCGACTGAGCCATCCAGGTGCCCCTGTTTATTATTTTATTGGAAGGTCACTTGTTTAAAAATGGATTGATATTAATGACTCAAATTTTATGTAAATCCCTACCATCAGTACTCATAAAAGCTTGACCAGAAAAGAAAATCTGAACCATTATGTGAATAATTCTATTAAATGTAAATCTTGCTCCAGATGGGCTCAGAAGACTTCATCTCACCTTGTTTATTTATTTTTTAAATTGTATTATTTTTCATTAACATATAATGTATTATTTGTTTCAGGGGTACAGGTCTGTGATTCATCAGTCTTACACAATTCACAGCACTCACCATAGCACATACCCTCCCCAATGTCCATCACCCAGCTACCCCATCCCTCCCAACCCCCTGCACTCCAGCAACCCTTAGTTTGTTTCCTGAGATTGTTTCATTTTATCCTCTCTTCCCCTATGATCCTCTGCCATGTTTGTCCACAGAATTATCTCATAAACATCATCAGGACAGAATTTTGCTTTTAAAGATAGTCTTCCTACTTATTCATTGAAAACAAAACTTTCCTAGAATTATAGATAGATTTCTGGAACAAGGTACTCGCAAATACCTAAAATACAATATGTTTAAATATTAAACCCATAGAAAACCTGTTCTTCTCTATGGATTACATATTTATAATGCTTATTACCATCCACTCAATCTTCCAAACAAGAATACATCCTCCTAATCAGCCCCCTTACTTCAGCCTACGGTCTACTCTATACATCCGAATGATGTTCTTTAGAAATCGGCTAATGTTGGACTCCCTCATTACAACTCCATAATGGTTCTTCATGATTTAAGAATAAAATACAAACTTACTAGTCCAGTTTACAAAACTCCACATAATCTGGCTCCTGACTACCTCTCTGATATTCTGACATCATCTCATATCACTGTACCCCACCCCCAGTGCTCAGATACACTGATCTTTTTATTACTGTAACCCATCTAATTCATTTCAAAATTTTAGAAAAGGGTGTTAATAAAGAATAAGGAGAACTTTACCAAGTAAAGTGGAGGAATGTGAGATCAAAAAGCATTTTGGTGAATGTGGCTGTAATGAACCGAGCCGCAGTTTCATGCGGCTGCAACATAAATAGGGAATGATGAGAAGCAAGGCTGGAAGGGCAGCAGGAATGAGATTATGAAAGGTCTTCTAGGATTTGCTGAAGACCTTGGATTTTAAATTTTTGGCAAGGATATGTGATCAAGACTCATTGCATTATGACAGAAACCTGTATGTCTTCTCCTAGGGGGAGGGAGACACAGTTTAGCGACATTTTAACATTTTGCATACAGTTTCATGGGGTCCCAATCCCTGAACAGTATTCTTGGGCCAGGGTTAAAAATCCTTGCTAGAGTCCTTTGGAGTCATTGAATTATGTTAATCAGGGTGGCAGTTTAAATAATGTATCATGATGGACTTGGTCAATAGAATGGATGTGAGAAAGGCAATACTGGAGATGGGAAGAATGGTGAGGAATTTATTCAAAACATTCACAAGTGATGATAGAGGAAATGATGGATTATAGAGACGTATTATTTATCTGATCATGTCCAAAGGAAATTGTGATGGATTATATATGGGTAGTGATGGGGAACAAGTGGTAAATGTCTGTCCCCAGGTTTTTGGTCTGGTTTCCTCCTAAACCACTGCCATTTTGATTTCCTCTGGTCCCCTTTAACTCTTATGTGTAATGCCACCTACATAATAATCATGTGAGGATTTACATTATATTTTTACTACTCAGTTTGAAATTTCTTGAGTGGAGAAGTTTTCTAAGCACTTAACAAATACAGTCAATCCTCATTATTCGCAGTGGTTATATTCTATAAATTCACTGCAAACGCTAAATCAGCTAATACTGAATGATTGTTCCTAGGGGAAAAACAGGGTTAGGGCTCTAAAAACCACGTTTCCTCAATAGACCAATACATAACCTTGTTTTATCTGTGTTTCTGTTTAAAGACACCTTATTTAATATGGTTTGTTTCTCAATACTGAATTCACTATGAACAGCACTATAACTCATGCTGGAACAAAGCTTATCTAGTATGTTTTCTCCATAAGGCACACCACAGCCTTCTTGAGCTTAGGAGCGCTAGCCAGCACTTCAGTACTATACTTGGCGGAGGGCGGGGACTTTAAACAGCAAAATCATCAATAAAGCACAAAAATGCACAAAACGTAACACTAAATAGACTGCAAAAAGGACATTTGTTTACGTATGAAAGCTGAATCATGATGGCTGAGTGTAGCCTTGTTTAACCTTTGGGAAAATACACTTTTGGAGGACTCAGGTTTTTCAACACTCTGTCCGTGTTTGCAAATGACCACAAAAACACCATAAGCATTGATTTTGGTGTTACTAATAAATTTCAGCAAGTGTGCAAACTCACAAATACAGAATCTGAAAACGAGGATCAAATGTATTTTGTTCTGTGTTTGAATATTTTAAAATATACAAAGAACAGAATACACCAATCCAAGACGCCCAACACCCAGACTTACCACTTGTCAAGATCTTGCCACATTCCTTTACTGATCACTTTTTTCTTCCCTGTTGTTTTTTGCTGAAATGTTTTAGGAATTAATTCCAAATACCAAGTTATTTCAGTCCTACATACTCTATTAAAAAATAGGGACATTTTATTTTATAATCACAATGCTATGATCACACCTCCTAAAATTAACATTCTTTTGAATCTCCTAATAAAGATTAAATATTTCTGTTGTTTACAAAAGGATAAACTGGGGGCGCCTGGGTGGCTCAGTTGGTTAAATGTCTACCTACAGCTCAGGTCATGATCCTGGGGCCCTGGGATCTAGCCCCACGTGGGGCTCCCTGCTCAGTGGGGAGTCTGCTTCTCCCTTTACCTCTGCTGCTACCCCTGCTTATGCTCTCTTTCTGTCAAGTAAATAAATAAAATCTTAAAAAAAAAAGATAAACTATACACCAGTGTTTATAACAACATTATTGACAATAGCCAAAAGGTAAAAACAACCCAAATGTCTATCAGTGGGTGAATGGATGACTAAAATGTGGTATACACATAACATTGGGATATTATTCAGCCTTAAGAAGGGTGAAAATCTGATGCATGCTATAACGTGGAAGAATCTTGAAGACAACCATGCTAAGTAATACAAGCCAAACACAAAAGGATAAATATTGTATGATCTGACTTCTATTTTTGTACCTAGAATATTGAAATTCAGAGAGACCGTAACCTAGTGGTTTAGCAGAGGCTGGTGGGAAGGAAGAATCAGAAGTTATTATTTAAAGAGTAGAGAGTTTCAGTTTGAAATGATGAAAAAGTTCCAGAAATGGAGAGTAGTGATGATTGTACAAAAATGTGAATGTGCTTAATGCCACTGAATGGTACACTTAAAAATAGTCAAAATGGTAAATTTCGTGATAGTTTATCATATTAAAAAAGTTTATCTGACAGCACAATGACAGTAAAAATAAATATTCCCAGAAGGTTTTAAAAAAGGTTAAAATAATTTTCCTTTGCCAAATCTTACATCTTTGCTTTGTCTGTTGATGCTTCCTAGCGTCATCTGACACGTCTTCTATCCCAGTGCTAATTAAAATATGGATGCCAATCAGCAGTATGGATTTCCAGATAGCTGAGAGCCTGAGAGCTTATTATAAATGCAGAATCTTGGGCTAGTCCCTAGACCACAATTAGAATCCTCATTTTAACAAGATCCTTAGGTGATTTTTTATACACATTGAAATTTGAAAAGCTCTCGTCTCTCACCTGAATTCCCTTCTGTAAATGGAAGTTATCTCCATAGACTTGTTCGTATTCAAATTTGGCTAACTTGGTTCTTAACCTTGCACACTAGCATCACCTGGGAGAGTTAACCACCCCACCTTCCCAAGGATAAGTCTCACTTCCAGAGATAGATGTAATTGGTCTGAAGTGTGGATTGGGCATTCTTTATTGCTCCTGTTGTTGTTTTCTCAAAGCTCCTCAGGCAGCTCTCATGTACAGCCAAGTTTGAGAACAATTGTCCTATTAGGAACCTGCAATGTCAGGTTTCCCCACAGCTGGTGATGCTAAGCATTCTGATGAGGACAGCATATCCATCCTTTGCAGTGATCACCAGCCACCTTTGATGGTGTATCTTTTGAATTCAGTTGATTTTAGGACATTACATCAGAACTCTATAATGCCAATAACAAAACTGTTTTATTAGCTATCCCTTAGTGCCTTACAGGGCTTTTTTTCCTCCAAAAACATTTACCTTCATACCCAATACATTTGAAAAATCAAATTGAACATTTAAAACATAATATACATAATATACTTTTTGAAAGAAACTTAGAAGTGTTTTCTAATTTCCCCTGAAACTTGTAAGAAATAATATACCAACACATTAATATAAAAAAAGCTTTTAAACAACTTAACAGAATGATTTATATAAGATAACATGTGAGTTCCAGTGCTTGAGTAAATGGGCTCCAAACAGATGGGATTATTGTGACCCTAAAAATAGTAAAGCCATCAAGCAGATCTTAATGCTAAATTCTTAAAAAAACAACTTAGAAAAGAGTACAAAGTTTAAAATATATAGATGAAAATCTGAGAAAATTAAAATACAACATCTTTAATGTACATTGTAAAGTTTTGCATTGTTTGCAACAATCTGACTGAAAACAAACTTTTATATTTTTACTTGATAAGTTAAAAATTGAGGTAAAATGTTGACCATCATCTCTGAGCTCTATGCTGCCATTTTCTTGAGTAAAAGAGAAGGTTTATCGTTGGTGAACAGACCCTTGTCTGTGCTACTACTTTCTGCCTGTGACTTAGTGAATAATGACCTAATGATAGCTTGTTTCATTGTATCTCTTCATCTATTAGAAGTTGCTTTCCACTGAATATATAATTTGAGCCTCACAATAATTTATGGATTAGATAGGGCAGTATTGTTATCCCTAAAGAAATTGCAGTTTAAATGTTTGACTTGCCCAAGGTAACAAAGCTTATACATTTCAAGATTCGTGCCACTTGTAGATCAAGAGATTTGCAATGTGATGGGCATGTAGATGAACGGAGCCAGGCTTAGTGTTGGGAGAACTGTGTTTGTACCTTTTTAAAAGTCAGAGATGAGCTATGAATAGCTCTTGCTAATGCTCTCAGGGATCTCTGTATAAAGGTTCCACAGAGTGGAAAGACTCACAATACAAAACTAAAGAAAAAGAAAAAAACATAAAACGACCTATGAATGAAAGGTTAGAAATAGACGTAGAGGCATATTATTTTTTAGGAACAAAGAAATAGAAAAAGAAAGCAGAATGAGCATGGGTTATAGACTTGTACATGGTAATAAGCAATACAATTTAATAAAACCATAAATAAAAACAGCAAGACCTGTGGATGCAATTATCTGTGTCTTGGAACTCTAGAACATTACCTGTTCTGATGAAATACAGCTCTCTTTATTTTAATTGAATGAACCTGCCTAGTTGGAAACATTCTCCGACAGTTATTTTGTTGAAGTCTCAACATTCTTGAGTTAACTAAAAGATGTGCCCTAGGAAGAAGAAACAATGAGACAAGGACAGGAGGGGATTGGGAAAGTGTGGTGATCAGGAAGGACGCCAAATACGATTTACTGTCTGAGGGTATTAACAAGTATTAAACTGAAGGGGAAAATATGTATGTACGTAATTTTTATTTTTATATATTTGAATTAATTTTAGAAAGGAATGTAATTATAAAAATTCTGCCTGTGTGATCACTCGGAGTGGAGAGAGATTCAACCTGAAAGCTGCCTTCCTGTCTCCTTATATTTCTTTTATAAATTCCTTTCTGGAAGTCTTGGGGCAACAGTTCAGTTGACAGATCTGATCTTATCTCCAGCCTTCAGTCAAGAACTAAATACAATTTAGTAAGTTTAAAGTGATAGCTAAATTAGGCTCACTTAGTATCAGCGTGTGCATGAGTTAAGCAAGTATCCGTCGTACAGGAAGACCTCTGTGAGGAGCACAAAGGAAGAGAACTGAATACAGTAGTCCCCCTTTATCTACAGTTTCACTTTCAGCAGATTCAGTTAGGGTCAGCTGGTCATCAGAAGCAGGTGATCCTCCTGACATATTGTCACTCGGCATCACAATGCCTGTGTCAGTCACCTCCCTTCATCTTATCACCATCATCATGAGAAAAAGGGCAAGTACAATGCAGTAAGGTATTTTGAGAAAGACTACATTCACATAACTTTTATTACTTTATATGCTGTTATATTGTTATATTTGTTGTATTCTACATATTGTTATATTCTTGTTTGTATATTATTATAATTGTTCTATTTTATTTTTACTTATGGTTGGTTGTTAATATCTTACTGTGCCTGACTTATAAACTTTATCATGGGTATATATGTATAGGAAAAAAACATAGTATGTATAGGGTGGGATACAATCTGTACTTTAAGGCATCCACTTGGGGAGGGAGGTCTTTGAATTTATCCCCCATGAATCAGGGGAGATTCCTGTACTACAGATCTCTCAGGTTCAGTGGAAACCAGCTATAGCAGAGTGACACTGAGTTCCATTGAGTTGGAAAGTATTGATTTTTATTTCCCTGATGGCTCATGATGCTGAGCGTATTTTCATGTGTCTGTTAGCCATTTGTATGTCTTCTTTGGAGAAGTGTCTGTTCATGTCTTCTGCCCATTTTTTGACTGAGTTGTTTTTTGAGTGTTGAGTTTAAGAAGTTCTTTGTAGATCTTGGATTATCAACCCTTTATCTGTAATGTCATTTGCAAATACCTTCTCCCATTTTGTGGGCTACCTCTTAGTTTTGTTGACTGTTTCCTTGGCTGTGCGGAAGCTTTTTATCTTGATATAGTCCCACAAGTTCATTTTTTCTTTTGTTTCTCTTGCCTTTGGAGATGTGTCTTGAAAGAAGTTACTGTGGCTGGTGTTAAAGAGGTTACTGCCTATGTTCTCCTCGAGGATTTTGATGGATTCCTGTCTCAATTGAGGGTCTTTCAGCCATTTTGAGTTTATCTTTGTGTATAGTGTAATGGAATGGTCCAGTTTCATTCTTCTATTCTGTTCCATTGGTCTATGTGTCTGTTTTTGTGCCAGTACCATGCTGTCTTGTTGATCACAGCTTTGTAACATAGCTTGAAGTCAGGCAATGCGGTGCCTCCAGTGTTGTTTTTCTTTTTCATCATTCCCTTGGGTCTTTTCTGGTTCCATACAAATTTTAGGATTTTTTGTTCCATCTCTTTGAGAAATGCCAATGGTATTTTAATAGGGGTGGCATTGAACATGTAAATTGCTCTGGGCAGGGTAGACATTTTAACAATGATTATTCTTCCAATCCATGAGCATGGAATGTTTTTCCATCTTTTTGTGTCTTCCTCAATTTCTTTCATAAGTGTTCTGTAGTTTCTAGAGTATAGATCCCTTACTTATTTAGTTAGGTTTACTCCTAGGTATTATGGTTTTTGTTGCTATTGTGAATGGAATCAATTCCTTAATTTCTTTTTCTACAGTTACATTGTTAGTGTATAGGAAAGCAACTGATTTCTATGCATTGATTTTGTATCCTGCCACATTGCTGAATTGCTGTATGGTTCTAGTAATTTGGGGGTGGAGTCTTTTGGGTTCTCCACATAAAGTATCACGTCATCTGTGAAGAGGGATAGTTTGACTTCATTGCCATTTCGATGAATTTTATTTCTTTTTGTTGTCTGATTGCTGAGGCTAGGACTTCTAGCACTGTGTTGAACAGTGGTGGTGAGAGTGGGCATCCCTGTCATGTTCTTGATCTTAAGGAAAAGCTTTCAGTTTTTCCCCATTGATAATGATATTCACTGTGGGCTTTTCATAGATGGTTTTTATGATATTGAGTAATGTTCCCTCTATCCCCCTATACTCTGAAGAGTTTTAATCAGGAACGATGTTGTATTTTGTCAAATGCTTTTTCTGCATCAAGAGTATCATATGGTTCTTATCTTGTCTTTTATTGTTGTACTTTATCGCATTGATTGATTTGCAAATGTTGAACCACCCTTGCATCCCAGGCATGGGATGGTCATGGTGAATAATCGTTTTAATATACTGTTGAATCTCATTAGCTAGGATCATGTTAAGTTTTTCTGCATCCATGTTGTTCAGGGATATTGGTCTGTAATTCTCCTTTTTGATGGGGTCTTTGCCTGGTTTTGGGATCAGGGTAATGCTGGCCTCTAGAAGGAGTTTGGAAGTTTTTCTTCTGTTTCTATTTTTGAAACATCTTCAGTAGAATAGGTATTATTTCTTCTTTAAAAGTTTGGTAGAATTCCCCTGGGAAGCCATCTGGCCCTGAATTTTTGTTTTTGGGGAGGTTTTTGATTACTGCTTCAATTTCATTTCTGGTTATTGTTCTATTCAGATTGTCTGTTTCTTCCTGGTTCAGTCCTGGTGGTTTGTAAGTTTCCAGGAAGGCATCTGTTTCTTCCAGGTTGCTTAATTTGTTGGCATATAGTTGCTGGGAATAATGTCTAATAATTGTTCCTATTTCCTTGGTGTTAATCATGATCTCTCCCCTCTCATTCATGATTTTATTAATTTGGGTCATTTCTCTTTTCTTTTGGATAAATTTGGCCAGTGGTTTATCGATCTTAATATTTCTTTCAAAGAACCAGCTTCTAATTTCGTTGTTCTGTTGTACTGTTTTTCTGGTTTCTATTTCATTAATCTCTGCTCTAATCTTTATTATTTCTCTTCTTCTGCTTGATTTAGATTTTATTTGCTAGTCTTCCTCCAGCTCCTTTAGGTGTAAGGTTAGCTTGTGCATTTGGCATTTTTCTGATTTTTTGAGAGAGGCTTGGATGGCTATGCATTTCCCCCTTAGGACTGCCTTTGCAGTATCCCATAGGTTTTGGACTGACGTGTTTCTGTTCTTATTGGTTTCCATGAATTGTTTAAGTTCTTCTCTAATTTCCTGGTTGACCCATTCATTCTTTAGCAGAGTGCTCTTTAACTTTCAAGTGTTTGAATTCCTTCCAAATTTTTTCTTGTGATTGAGTTCCAGTTTCAAGGCATTGTGGTCTGATGTCATGCAGGGAATAATCTCAGTCTTTTAGTATTGGCTGAGACCTGATTTGTGACCCAGTATGTGGTCTGTTTTGGGAAAGTTCTGTGTGCATTCGAGAAGAATGAGTATTCTGTTGTTTTAGGGTGGAATGTTTGTATATACCTACAAAGGCCATCTGGTCCAATGTGTCATTCAAGGCTCCTGTTTCTTTGTTGATCTTCTGTTCAGATAATCTGTCCAATGCTGAGAGTGGAATGTTAAAATCTTCTACTATTAATGTATTATTGTCGATCTGATTCTTTATTTTGGTTAACAGCTGGCTTATGTAGTTGGCGGCTCCCATGTTGGGGGCATAGATATTCACAATTGTTAGAGCTTGTTGTTGGATAGATCCTTTAAGAATGATATAATGTCCCTCTGGATCAGTTATTACAGTCTTTGGTTTAAATTCTAATTTGTCTGATATAAGAATTGCTACTGCAGCTTTCTTTTGAGGTCCATTGGCATGAAAAATGGTTCTCCATCCCCTCACTTTCAGTCTAGAGGTGTCTTTAGGTTCAAAATGAGTCCCTTGTAGACAGCATATGGATGGTCCTGTCTTTGTATCCAATCTGAAACCCTGTGCCATTTCATGGGAGCATTTAGGCCACTCACATTGAGGGTTACTACTGAAAGATATGTGTTTATTGCCATCCTATTGTCTGTACAGTCCCTGTTTCTATGGATTGTCTCTGTAAATTTCTGGTCTGTATTACTCTTGGGGTCTTTCTTCTTTTATAGAATCCCCCTTAGTATTTCTTGCAGGGCTGCTTGGTGGTCACATATTCTTTCAGTTTCTGCTGGTCCTGGAAGCTCTTTATCTCTCCATCCATTCTGAATGACAGCCTTGCCAGATAAAGTATTCTTGACTGCATGTCCTTCTCATTCAGTACCCTGAATATGTCTTTCCAACCCTTTCTGGCTTGCCAGGTCTCTGTAGACAGCTCTGTTGTTATTCTGATGACCCTTCCTCTGTACGTAAGGAATCTCTTCCTCCTATTCACTACAGTTTTTAAAAAGGAAGATGAAAGATATACGTTTAGATCCTGGTGGCATTTCTGCTACTTACTAGTCATGTACCATTTAGAGATTCCTTTAAATTCTGTAGCACTGTTTCTACCTCTGTATAAAAAGGTTGGATTAGAACCATATGATATATTCACTTTTTTCTAGCTATTAAATATACAAAAATCAGTGATTGCACAGTTAGATCTGTATTGGAGAAGTGAAGTACACCTCATTGTATTAGAAGCAAATCACATATTGACAGAATATTTTCTGAAAAACCTGTTAATCCATTGGTGATCTAAGAAATTCTAATGGATTCTTTCTCTGGTTATGTATTGGCATTAAACTATAATGTTCTCAAGTTACTATATTTGCTGGGTAACAGCGTGCTTCATTGAGTAATTTATCCATTTAACCAATATTTATGGAGCAATGTCTATTATGTTCCAAGTACTGTGCTATGCATTGGGCATATAACGATGCTTCTCGCTACTGCAAGAATTGGAGAGTGAGCAAGAAAAAAAATACAAAAATGCAGTTATGCGTGGTGAAAACTAATAGAAGAACAAGGAGATCTAAGAGGTAATGATGGTGAATCTACTTTAGATTTGGAAAGAGGGGGGGCCTACCTGGGAATGGGAAGAGGCTTTCCAGCATTCTAAATGCAGGAGTGAAAGAAGACCTGAGATGAGGTAAGAAAGAGCTTGCTGTGTTTGAGGAGGTGAAAGGACATTGTGGAGTAAGTGTGCTGAAGAGGAATGCAGCCTAAGAGAAGAAGCAGCAGCAGATGAACAGGCTGGGTAATGTCAAGTTTTAAACTTCCTAAGAGGTTTTAGGCTACTACTTAAGGACCACTGAAGGCCATTACAGGCTTTGAAGTTGTAAATGGTGGGAAGCAATTTACACTTTACAAAGATCACTGTGAAAGTTGGTGAAAGATTAGATAGTAGGGAGGTCAACAGCAAAGGTTGGAGACTAGTATAGAGCAAGACATCAGGAGCAAGAAGTTGGTGGCAATGGGAGAGAAGATGGAAGGAAACTTGACTAATATGTAGGAGGTAATCATGCATTTAAAGTGAAACCAACCTCCCTAGTTGTGGGATTTTATTTAGTTTTGGATTGGATTTCTTTTGTGTTTACTGGAATTATTCAGTTAATGGGCCAAGCATGAAGAAAATAGATAGCATGCAAGTTTATCATAAATCGTGAAATATAGGTGTGGTGAAGAGAGCAACAAAGGAAAGAATTGACAGAAAGCAGTGGGATTCATGAGCTGGCAGTCTCGAAATGTTGTAGAGTTATATATAAGATGGGGAAAAGGCATTCTTTAGCACGTGACTGGAAAGGATACAATAATGTGCTCAGAATGTAGAGTATTTCAGTGAGAGATTTTAGAGATGTGCATTACTTACGCTGTGGAAGTCACCAAGTGGTGAATGGCATTAAAAGAAACTAGAAGATTGAAGCATGACTGAATCAGTAGATGAGTGAATGGAACATGGCTCTTATGTCATGTGTATCAGTCTTTGTAGCTCAGCTGTGTGCTTTATTGATAACTGAGCAATTTATAGAAATGTCTGTTACTCAGCAGACTTAGGGCTTTTTAAATAACATTGAGGTGTGTGTTATATTAATTTTATACCATCATCGTGTTACTACTAAAAAGCTGTCAAAATCAGTATAAATGAGTCTTAATACAGAATGAATCTCAGAATTTTAATAACATCTTTCCAACAACTTTTTAAGTTGAACAAGTTGTTAGCAATGTACTGGCCTGTCATTTTTTTAAAAAATACCATTTTCCTGATTATTTAAAAGAAATAACTTAATGAATTGAAAATACGGTGAGATGAAATAATGTTTGTGAGAAAAATCAGTCATTCAGATAATTAAGTTCAGAAGGGAATGAAGCCCCACTCTGTAATCAAAATATGCTGGTCTATAAATTTCTATGCACAAAAGTTAGTGCCATCAAAATTCTTCCACCCATCAATCACCAACTCTTAAATATAAATAATATGTAACAATTATCTTTGACCACATTTTAGAATCTACATACATGCAGATGTTTAAGGTTTCAATGTATATGTAATATTTATGTGCTATGTTTGATAAGAAATACAGTATAATAGCTGTGATTTGGTTATTTAAGGATCATCATTAAAAATGTAAAAAAAAACAAAACCCCTATGTTTAATGTGAGACTTAGATTTAAATCAGAATTATTTTAAAATCAAGATAAAATAACCCACAAAACGTTTTTGAGTGTCTTCCATGTGTTAGGTTTCCTGTTATTAATAAGTAAAACCAGGTATTAGCCTCAAGGAACCCAGAGTCTGTTACAGACTTTTTTCCCTTAATTTTTAAAATCTCTATTCACTTGACATTTTAAAATTTACAAGAATATAATATTGTGATGTTTACAGTGAATCAGTGACCTGCCTTTTCATATTAAACGTGGAAGGAGTAGACGAGTTTTGCTTAATATAGAATTTTCTTTAGAATGGTATTTTCTCATGAAATCAATAAATTGTTTTTCAAATTCATTTTCAAACACAGTACTATAATATTATAAATATTGTCCACACTAAGTAAAAATTACACATCAGTCCTCTGAGAAAGCAACACTAGCATCTTTTTAAGAGCAGCAAACTGCTATACTAATCTCAGAGCAAGAAGAGCAGGGACACCACTTAAAGGTATGAATGTTGTTGTTCCTCATTGTCTCCTCTATCCGAACTAGCCACCGAGTATCAACTTGAGTCTCATATCTCAAATGTCTCAGTCTTCCTGGGCAACTCCAGGTCATTCAGAGAGATCCTTGTTGTGAACCCATAGCTCTTTCTTGACCCACTAAGCATAAAATACCATGGGTCATGTCTTATGTTTGTTATATAACTTCTCATGGTTTCCAATATATTTCTACAATTAAATCACAGATTTTATAAGGACACATACCATGTATTATAGTTTCCTTGGTGATAATTTTTCTTTGGTAAGACTTTATTTTTTTTTTAAATTTAATGTTCACAAGAAAATTAAGGGGAAGTTGCATATACATATACATATACTCCCTGCTCCCACACACGCATAAGCTCTCCAATTATCAACATTCCCCACCAGAGTGCTACAGTAATTACAACTGAAGTACTTACATGGACATATCATAATTACTCAAAATCCATAGTTTACATTTGGATTCAGTCTTGGTTTTGTACAGTCCGTAAGTTTGGAAAAATGTATAATATATATCAATCATTGTAATTTTATACAGAGTATTTTCACTGCCCTAAAATCCATTGTGTTCTGATTATTCATCCCTCCCCCCAACAACTAGCAACTAATAATCTTTTTATTGTCTCCATAGTTTTGCCTTTTCCAGAAGGTCACATAGTTGGAATCATACAGTAACCTTCTCAAATTAGCTTCTTTCACTTACTAATACACATTCAAATTTTCTCTGTGTCTTTTTGTGGCTTGATTCATATATATATTTGTGTGTGTGTGTGTGTGTGTGTGTGTGTATTTTTTTTTTAAGACCTTAGTAATATTCCATTGTCTGAAGGTAACACACTATCCACGGGTTACTTACTAAAGGAATCTTGGTTCCTTCTAAGTTTTGGCAACTATAAGTAAAGCTGCTTTAAACATCTAAGTGCATTTTTTTTTTCAGACGTAAGTTTTCAACTCTTGTGGGTAAATACCAAGGAGTGCAAATTGTTGGATGATATGGTATGTTAAGGGTATACTTACTATTGTAAGAAACCACCAAACTGTCCTCGTCCAAAGTGACTATACAATTTTGCATTCTCACAATAACGAATAAGAGTTCTTACTGCTTCATTCACCATTTGGTGGTGTCAGTGTTCCAGAATTTGGCCGCTCTAATAGGTGTGTAGTGATATCTTTCTTATTTTAATTTGCAGTCTCCTAGTAACATATGTTGTGGAGCACCATTTCATATGCTTCTTTGCCATCCATATGTCTTTTCGCTGGGGTGTCTGTTCAAGTTTTTTGCCCATTTTGAAATCAGATTGGTTGCTTTCTTACTATTGAATTTTTAAATTTCTTTGTATATTTTGAAAATATACATGTCTTTTTATCATGTGTATTTTGCAAATTTGTTTTCATAGTCTATGTGTTCTCATTCTATTGAAAATGCCTTTTGCAGATCAGAAGTTTTAATTTTAATGAAGTCCAGATTATAAACTATTTTTCATGAATTGTGTCTTTGATGTTATGTTTTAAGCCTTGCACATATCCAGGGTCTTCCAAGATTACTCCTATGGTGTCTTCTAGGATGTGTTTTTGTTTTTGATTTCTGCATTTTACATTTTGGTCTGTGATCCATTTAGAGTTGATTTTCATGAAGGATGTAAGGTCTGTGTCTTGATTTATTTTCTTTGTATGTGGATATCCATTTGTTCCAGCACCATTTGTGGAAAAGACCATCTTGGCTTCATTGTATTGTCTTTGTTTGTCACAGATCAGTTGGCTATGTTTATTGGAGTCTATTTCTGGGATCTCTGTTCTGTTCCACTAATCCATTTGTTCTTTCTTTCACCAATACCACATAATCTTGATTGCTATAGCTTAATAGTAAATGTTAAAGTCAACTTTTCTCAATCCTCTGATTTTGTATTTTTCCTTCAAAATTGTGTTGGCAATTTTGGTTCTTCTGCCTCTCCGATAAACTTTAGGATCAGTTTGTTGATATCCATAAAATAACTTGCTAGAATTTTAATTGAAATTATTTGAATTTATAGATCAAGTTAGGAAGAACTGGTATCTTGCCAATATTGAGACTTTGTATCTGTGAACATGAGATAGCTCTTTATTTATTTAGTGTTTTTTTTTTAATTTCATTTATCAGAGTTTTGTAGCTTTCCTCACATAGATTTTGTACGTGTTTTGTTATATTTATATCTAAGTATTTTATTTTGGCAAGTTGATAATGTAAATGGTATTGTGTTTTTAATTTCAAATTCTGCCTTTTCTTATATATAAGAAAGCAATTGACTTTTATGTATTAACCTTGTATCCCTTGTATCCTGGCAATCTTGTTCTCATTGCTTACTAATTCCAGGTGATTTTTTTTTTTTTGTCAGTTCTTCTAGATTTTTTGTGTAAATGATCATGTTATCTATAAAACATAGTATTGCTTCTGTCTTTCCAATCTATATACCTTTTCCTTTTGTTTCCTTTTTGTTGTTGTTGTTTGGGTTTTGGGGGGGGAGGTTTGTGTGTTTTTTGTTTGTTTTGTTGTTTTAGTTGTTGTTTTGACCTTACTGCATTAGCAAGAACTTCCAGTATGATGTTGAACAGGATGGCTGAGGGAGTCATTTTTGTCTTCTACCTGATCTAATGGGAAAGCTTGGAATATCGCATCATGAACTATGATGTGAGCTGTACGTTTTTGTTAGATATCCTTTATGAAGTTGAGGAAGTTTCTCTCTAGCCCTACTTTACTGAGAGTTTTTTGTATGCATGGTTGTTGGATTTTGTCAAATGTTTTCCTACATTTATTTATGTAATCATGAGATTTTTTTTTAGTTGGCTGATGGATTATGTTAATAGATTCTCAAATTTTAAACCAGCCTTGCATACCTGGTATGAATTCTACTTGGTCATGGTGTGTAATTCTTTTTATATATTTTTGGATTGGACTTGCTAATATTTTTGTTGAGGATTTTTGTGTCTCTGTGAATGAAAGATACTGATCTGTAGTTTTCTTTTCTTGTGATGTGTTTGCCTGGTTTTGGTGTTAGGGTAATTCTGGGCTCATAGAAGGAATTAGGAAGTATTCCTTCTGCATATATCTCTAAAAGTGATTGTAGAGAATTGGTATAATTTCTTCCTTAAGCATTTGGTAGAATTCACCAGTGACCTCATCTAGACCTTGTGCTTTCTACTTTCGAAGGTTTTAACTATTGATTAACTTTCTTTAATAGATAGGCAAATTCAAGGTATTCTTGTGTGAATTTGGCAGATTAGGGTTTTCAAAAAATTGACCCATTTATTTAGATTATTTATGTCTATAAAGTTTGTAATTACAATCCTTTATTATCCTTTTAATGTCCATGGGCTCTGTAGTAATGTCTTATTTCTGATGTTAGTAATTATGTCCTCTTTTTTTTTTTTTTTAGCCTGGTTACATAGAAGCATCCTGATTTTATTGATCTTTTCAAAGAAGGAGCTCTTGGTGTTATTCATTTTCTCTATTGATTTCTTATTTTCAGTTTCAATGATTTCTGCTGTAATTCTTTTTTTTTTTTTTTGAAGATTTTATTTATTTATTCAACAGAGATAGAGACAGCCAGCGAGAGAGGGAACACAAGCAGGGGGAGGGGGAGAGGAAGAAGCAGGCTCATAGCAGAAGAGCCTGATGTGGGGCTCGATCCCATAATGCTGGGATCATGCCCTGAGCCAAAGGCAGACGCTTAACCGCTGTGCCACCCAGGTACCCCTCTGCTGTAATTCTTGTTTCTTTTTCTCAATTTAGTTTGGATTTAACTTGCTCTTTTTTTCCTAGTTTCCTAAAGTGAAAACTTAAATTAACATTTTTAGATTTTTATTATTTTCTAATATATGTATTCTATGTTATTAATTTCCCTCTCAGCACAGTCTTCATAGCATCCAATAAATTTTTATGCTTTCATTTTCATTTAAATAAAAATATTCAAAAATTTTATTAAGATTTCTACTTTGATCCATGTGTTATTTAAAAGTATATTGTTAAATCTCCATGTATTTGGGGATTTTTCCAGTTACCTTCTGTTGTTGAATTCTGGTGTAATTTCATTGTGGTGTCAGGGCAGGCATTGCATGATTTCTATTCTTTTCAATTTGTTAAGGCATATTTTATCACCTATAATGTGATCCATCTTGGTGAATATTCCATCTAAGCTTAAAAAGAATGTTAATTGTGCTTTTGTTGGATGAAGTAGTTTATGGATGTCAATTACATCCAGTTAATTTTTGGTGTTCTTGGGTTCAGCTATGTTCTTCCTGTCTTTTGGATCTGTCCATTTCTAACAGAAGAGTGTTGAAGTCTTCAACTATGAGAGTGGATTTATCTAGTTTTCCTTGTAGTTATAACAGATTTTGCCTCACAGAATTTGATTCTCTATTATTAGTCTCACCCACATTAAAAATTGTTATGACTTGTTGGAGAATCGAACCCTCTGTCATCATGTAATGCTCTCTTGTTCCTGATATCTTTCCTTGTTTTGTCTGTAATTTAATATTAACTACTCCTGTTTTCTTTTGATTAGTATAGGTATCATATATTTTTGTCCATTTTCTTTTAACCTGTATGTGTCTTTGTATTTAAAATGTGTTTCTTGTGTACAACATATGATTGGGTATTGTTTTTTGATCTACTCTGACATCTTTGGCTTTTATGCACTTAGACCATTGACATTCAGAGCAATTCTTGGTATAGTTGGTTTAATATCCACCATGTGTGGCTTTTGTTGTTGTTATTGCCCTTGTTCTTTGTCCTATTCTTGTTTTCCATTCCTTTTCTGTGTTGTGGTTTTAATTGAGCACTTTATCTTCCATTTTCTTTCCTCCCCCATTACACATTTTTTTTTAACTTTAGTGGTTCCCCTAGAGTTCGCAATAAGTTCGTTCTTTCTTTTTTTTCCCCTTAGATTTATTTATTTATTTATTTTAGAGAGAGAGAGGCACGAGTGAGGGGAGGGACAGAAGAGGAGGGAGAGTCTCCTTGAGCAGACTCCTGGCTGAGCATGGAACCTGAGACAGGGCTTGATCTCACAGCACCTGAGACCACAATCTCAGCTAAAATCAGGAGCTGGACTCTCAACAGGCTGAGCCACGCAGGTGCCCCAGCAATAAGTTCTAGCAGCTAATCCAATTCCACTTTCAAATAACACTGCACCACTTCACAGGTAATGTAATTTGCAATAACAAAATAATGCTAATTATTTCCTCTTATTTTTTATGTTATTTCTGCCATTCATTTCTTCTACATATAAGCATACATAAGCATATATATATTTCAGTTATATATAAGCATGTATATTTAAGCATGAGGATGGCTAGAGTGGGCTGGAGTTGGGTAGTTAACATACCCCAGGTTATTTGGGCTCTGATAATACAGAAGTAGTTTAGTAAAATCTATTTAACTAGTTTTCTCTGAGGCAGGCTTTAGAAAAAATGGAGTGTTCTAGAGTATTTCAGAATGATTCCTTCCCCCCCACTCCCCCACTCCCATGGCTAGCAGGAGGGGTTTTTCTCCAGTATTTACTGTGGGAAATTGGTTGAGCTTCTGGAGGTAAATTTCATAATATTTTGGCAAGCTCGTCTATGTCTGGGTCCCCCCTGGAGTTTTTAATTCTCAGTGTCCACATTGCATCTCCATCAATCCAGTAATTACAGTTCAGTTTTCTTCCCCAGATTCTGGTTCCTAAGACTGTTTCTGCTAGTAGGTCTCTACTCTGGTAAGCTGTGACTCCTTGCATTTGCCTGTTTGTCTCTCTACTCTTGGGGGGCGGTGTTTTGCCCTGTATTCTTCCATCTCTTCGTTTTGTCCTTCTCTTCCTTCTTTCACTTAAAGAGCAGTTGTTATTTTTCAGTTTTTTCAGCTTTTTACTATTAAACATGAAGTGGACTTATAAGCTCCTTTCTTGTTGAACTGGTAGTGGAAGTTCATCATAATTTTATAGAAATATTGTGGTGTGTGTAGGGGAGTTGAATAACTAGCGTGGAATAATGATGAACTCATAATTTTAGATTCTATTCCCCTTCTCCTACTACAGTTCATCCTTCCATCTTTCTACTCAACCAGGTGGTAGAAGAAAAGTGGCATATATAACAAATAGAAGGCGTGGTTATCATGGTAATTAACTTTTGAATAGTATATACATTTTGTTTATATTTTTATCATTTTGTCTTTACAGCAACTTATGAGGTAGGTCTTCTTTTAATTCTTAAAGATATGAAAATGGAGGTTTAGATGGTTAAGTATTTAACTTAAGTAAACTCTGCTAGTAAAGAGTCAGCCTTCTAACCCTAACTCTGTTCTTCTCCATTTACATCTACTAGTTTCACCAAATAATTTTCTGCTTTGATCAATAAATTTAAAATTCTCATTGAAATTAATCAAATTCTCATCTTGATGGACCATGGTGGAACAGCACTTTAATCTCAGCCTCTGGGAGAAATTATATTTTTTACAATGATTTTAATTTTTTTTTACCAGTTGCATTTAATTCCTCTCTAATTCCATAATAATTTTATCAAAACTATAAAATTTAAATTTTGCTTGAAATATTCTAACTCTGTTTTAACAGTGGTGACTTTATTTTAAATCACACAGTTCTATTATCATTGCAAGAATTCAAGTTGGATTTCACTTTAAATGTGCTATTAAAAGGTGTATTTAAAATTTTTATAAATAATTGGATGACATTTCAGGAGACATTCCTCCATTCTTCTTCGTCAAGTGTCACTCTTTATTTATCTTATTTATCGTCAGTTGTGGCAGGTATTGTTCCGCTGTTCCTTACCCTCTTCATCTTCCATAGGAATAGAATCCTTCAATTTTTATCTTGCAGACTACATTGCCCCAATTCCTTTACAGCTATACATGTCCATGTACTATGGTCTGGATAGTGAGTCATTAAAAACAAAGTGTTCGTGCTTTTACAGTATGGTGACTTCCAGAAACTGTTCTTAGGGGACAGCTAGCACACACCCATAACTTGCTTTCACTGTTTCTTCTATCCTTAAAATGCAGATGCTATTGTCTTTGACCCAAGGTTAAGATCATACAATGGAATAATAGGGCTCGTAGGTTGCACTCCAGTGTCAGGGACTCAAACACCCCTAAGTGTGCATATTTGACTTTTTTTTTTAAAGATTTTATTTATTTATTTGACAGAGAAAGAGACAGCCAGCGAGAGAGGGAACACAAGCAGCGAGAGTGGGAGCGGAAGAAGCAGTCTCTCAGTGGAGGAGCCTGATGTGGGGCTCGATCCCAGGACTCTGGGATCACGCCCTGAGCCGAAGGCAGACACTTAACAACTGCGCCACGCAGGCGCCCCTGCTTATTTGACTGAGGAGGGGAAAAAAGTCTTTATTTATACTTCTCATATGTTAGATTTTTGAAGTTTTATTTCATTTTGTCACAGTTTAACATAACATAAAGTGATTTAAAGTAAAAATGCTTCCTCTGCTCTCACGATCTACCTCATCCATATTAGCCCTGTTGTTTCTAGTTAAAGACTCTATGTATTCTTTCACTACATTGTGGAATAGCTTCATAAAATATACCATCAAACTACATTTTTATTTTTAACTAGTGTAATCTTGGGAAAGTTCCTTTCTTTCTAAATTTTAATTTTTTTTGTATAGTCATTGAGCTTGGAAGTACTTGCCCTTGTCTTGTCTGGGGGCTTTCTTCCTTTGGCAACAAACACTTAACCACTCTTGATCAAGAACTTTCTACACAACATCAGGATACTCTGAGAAAAATGCCAAATAACTGTGGAATCACTCATCTTGGAAGATAATCTCTCAAAACTCCTTCGGATTTTAAGGACTTGCTGTAAAAATGTTGACCAAGCAACCTCTGCACAGGTGGATTGGTGGGTTAAATGAGGCTGTTTTGCTTTGTTGTTGTTTTTTAAAGATTTTATTTATTTATTGGAGAGAGTGAGAGAGAGTGAGAACAGGTGGGGGGGAGGTGTAGAGAGAGAGGAGAAACAGACTCCCCGCTGAACAGGGAGCCTGATACAGGGCGTGATCCTAGGACCCCGCTATCATGACCTGAGCTGAAGGCAGAAGCTTAACTGAGTCACCCAGGCGCCTCTCAATGAGGCTGTATTAAAGGATTGAATCTTAGTCCTATATCTACTTTGGGCTCAAGTATGCTAGGTTCCTTTAGAATTCACAGGACATTAATTAGGCTGTAGGTCTCTACATTAAGAAAAAAAAATAACAAAATGCTAAAAAATGGTATCTTGATTATTAGCTTGGAGGTATTATAAAGAAGGTGAAAATTAAGTTTAAAATCAAGACATCTTAACTTTTCCTTAAATACATGCAATGCTAACTGGTGATTGTAGAAACCTCACTGCAAGGAGACAGTTTTATGTGTCTTTAAATTCAAAACTCCCTTTGAATTGAAGGGGAATGTCAGGAGAATGCATCTGTTTAGCAACTTGCAGTTTGGGGAATATTGTTTGGGAATACTGCATTAGCATCAAAATGGCAGTGCACAGATTGGAAGGATATTATAATGGTTCTCAAAGTCTCACCCTCCTTCTCTTAAGAACGTGAAGGCAGCACCAGAAGCCATCTGGGTTGGAAGCTGTTGGTTGTCTATGTCCTGATATTACTGGTGCTGACTGCAAAGCAGAAAGGGAAAAAAAGAAAAAGGAAAAAAAAAAACAACAAAAAAACGGAGGTTCCCTGTATCTGCCCTCCAGCTGAAGGAAACACCAAATTTGACAAGTCAAAAGAGATAGCATTGAATTATAAGCGTTCAAAGCCTACTTAATAAGTAACTGGGATTAGTGTTCTCTCTTCGATATATTGCCTTGAGTTCAGGGCTCCATTTGTGGAAGAGAAATGAAGAATAACAGAAGCTGCTCAGTAAATGATAAAGAAATAGAAAATAAGAAAAAAAGCCTAAAGCCCAAGGCAGGGAAGTTGGCTTAAGGCTAAATCATAACTTTGCTTTCATAACCAGTGAAATGTATAAAAGCCATTTCTCAGTGTCTCTATGTATAAAATGGACCAATGTTATTCCAAGCTATACATTTATAATCAAAGGTCAATGTGCTGATAACATGATGGTACTGAGGCCTATGGCACTTTGCATAGCAGCGAAACACCTTTAATTAAGAGCACTGTTTAATAAATTAGATTAGTCTGGAATATTGGCCATCTAAAAATTCACTGTTCTCTTTCCAAGTCAGTCCATTTATTCAGTGGGAAACAAGGACCCTTTCTCTTGCTAATTACATAGTGAAAATAACATCATCTTGGGGATACTTTTTGAAGAATCTGACTTGCTTTCTATTAACCATTTATTTTTACAGTTTTCATAAGTAATCGACATATATCATTTATAAGTTTAAGGTGAACAGAATATTGTTTTGACCCTCAAATATTGTGATTACTGCAATAAATGTAATTAGCATCCTTCACTGTTAACCTTCTGATCCAGCTCTCAGTATGCTTTGTTTTAACCATATACTTCAGTCCAGATAATTCTGGGTCACTCTCAACAGAATAAAAGCACTGTCCTCCCACTTGGAGGTCAGACTGCAAAATAATACAAATGTAAGTTATATTATTTTAAATAATTGTAACTGACATTTTAATGGAGATGGCCAGTTTACCGTGTGCTATCCGTTTGCATTATCACCTCTGATTATAGGCTGGTGCACCACTGTGTGTCTTGCATTTAATAAGAATGCAGAAAGTATTTGCGGATTGATTAACCATATTATCTTCTTGCTAATGCAAGCAGTGAAATGTTCAGTAACCCTGGTTACATTATTACCTCAGCTGTCTGGTCCATCGTGATCATTTCCACAGGGAAACTGCCTCCAAGTGCAAACACTACAGCTTGACTGAAAAGGAGGGAAGATTTAGCCTGGCAATTAGACAAGGGTGTGGTTTTTCTGTGTGGTAGGAAGGCAAAAAAACCGCTGCTTTGTTTACCTGGTGTACCAAATTCTACACACACAGCCACTTTGAAGCCATGGTGTGTCCCATTAATATCCCAGTCACAGGGATTTGTTCTTACAACATTTTTCATCATGCTAAGCAATACTTAAGTGTGCTTTGGCATCAGATTGCTTTTGGGTTTTGTTCCATAATGTTTTCATTAAATGTGTATGCTAAAAGAGGAATGAGTCAGGGAATAGAAATTACCATTGGAAAATTGTAGCCAGGCAGGCTTCATAAATAATGCTTTGTTTTTGCTACTGATGTCAATCCAGCCAAGCCTTTCAATGCCTATCTTTGTTATTCTGAATGCTGCAGTTGCTCAAAGGAAAGCTTGATCTCTCTCACTCTCCCTTTTTGTAAGCAAACACAAATAGGATTGCAGATGAAACCATTACAGAAAATCAGAAATATGTTTTGCTACAAGAAGAGAAAACCGCTAGATATGAATACATGCAAAATGGAACAAATTATAAGTTTATTTATTATTCCCCTAATAAAAAAAGAAGAAGAGAAAATACAGAAGTGTAAGCTAAGTGCAATGTTACTCTTACAAAATAACAGTAAAATGAGTTGGTAGTCATTGTATTCATATAGTTAAGAAATACTACTGACAACAAAAGGTCTTCAATATATCTTTTAGGGATGCATCCTTCCATACAACCAACCAACCAAACAAGCAACAAAACATCCTTACAAGCGGTATGGGGAAATACATTAAATAATATGTGCCTAGTTTTCAGGTACTTGCACTATGTCTTTTAATCACGATACTGGGAAAACATTCAATAGGCCCCCCTGACAGACACACCTAAGGTGGATCCCTGAGTGAGTCACCCTTGGATGAGTCCTTTAACTAGAGTCCAGGCTTCTAGACAATAGAATGTGGCAAAATACATGTAAAATATATATAAATAAAACATATATAAAATACAATATATATATAAAGTATATATCAATATATATATAGTATATATCTATATATCTATATATATATGTATGTATGCACACACACACACACACATATAAGACACTGTCTTAGCTGACTGGAGCAAGTTGCTCCTACTGGCCTTCAAGAAACAAACAGCCATGTTAGGAACTCTGTCAAAAGAAGAGCCATGGCCTGGGACTATGGGCAGCTTCTAGGACTGGAGGGAGTCACAGCCAATACCCAATAAGAAAATGGAGTCTTCAGTCTTACAGATGCAAGGGAAATAATTTTACCAACAACCTCAATGAGCTTGAGAACAGATTCTTCACAAGTTGAGCCTCTAGATGAGAACATAATCTGGTAAAAATCTTGATTGTAGCCTTCGGAGAGAGCAGAGGACCCAGCTAACCCATGCCTGACTCAACCTACAGAAACTTAGATAATAAATGTATGTGTTTTTAAGCACCTAACTGTGTGGCAATTAGCAAAGGGCCGGTAGAAACTAAGTCATCATAGTTGACTAGATATCATACAAAACTATAATTCCTACATTAGATTTTCTGACCTTATTCACCTTATAGCTTAAAGTTGATACCCTTTATTAACCTCTCTGTATTTCCGTATCCCTCCCCACCCCTTGCCAGCTCCTGACAACCACTTCTCTACTCTCTGTTTTTCTGAAGTTTTTGTTTTTTGTTTTTTGTTTTTTTAAATTGCACTTATAAGTGATATTTGCAGTATTTGTCTTTCTCTGCCTCACTTTCCCTAGCATAATGCCTTCAAGATTCATCTATTTTGGCCCAAATGACAGAATTTCCTTCTTTCTCATTGTATAAATACACCACATCATTTTTTAATCCTTTCATCCATCAGTGGATACTTAGGTTGTTTCCATATCTTGGCTAGTGTGAATAATGCTGTAATAAACATGGGATTGCAAATATCACAATATCCTGTTTTCATTTCCTTTGGACGTATATCAAGAGGTGAAATTGCTGGATCATATCATTGTTCTATTTTAATTTTTTGAGCAGCCTCCATACTGATTCCCATAGTGGATGCACAAATCTACATTTTCACAACAGTGTACAAGGATTTCCTTTTCTCCACATTCTCTACAGCACTTATTAACTCTTTGATTTTAGCCATTCTGTCAGGTGTGAGGTGATATCTCATTGTGGTTTTGATTTGCATTTCTCTGATTATTAGTGATGTTTATCAACTTTTCATGTACCTGTTGGACATGTGTATGTCATCTTTGGGAAAGTGTCAATTCCATTCTGCCCATTCTTAATCGGATTTTATTTTCCTATTGAGTCATAAGAATTCTTTATATATTTTGGATGTAACCCTTAAACATGATTTTCAAATATTTTCTCCTATTTGGGTGGCTGTCTACTCATTTTGTTGATTGCTTCCTTTACTCTGGAGAAGCTTTTTAGTTGGATGTAGTTTTACTTTTTCTTTTCTTTTCTTTTTTTTCTTTCCTTTTCTTTCTTTTTCTTTTCCTTTCCTTTCCTTTTCTTTTCTTTTCTTTTCTTTTCTTTTCTTTTCTTTTCTTTTTTTTCTTTTCTTTTCTTCTCTTTTCTTTTCTTTCTTCTTTTGTTGCCTTTGCTTTTGGTTTCAAATGTAAAAATCATTGCCAAGACCAATGTCAAGGAGCTTACCCCTGTGTTTTCTACTAGGAGGTTTATGGTTTCAGGACTCACCTTAAAGTCTTTAATCCATTTTGAGTTAATTTTTGTGTATGGTATAAAATAGTTCAGTTCCACTTCTTTGCATGTGTCTGTCCAGTTTTCTGAACATCATTTTTTAAGAGACTATCCTTTTCTCATTTTATATCTTCAGCTCCTTTGTCATAAATGAATGCACCATGTAGCATGGTTAATTGCTGGACTTTCTGTTCTGTTTCATTAGCTCTGTGTCTGTTTTCATACAAATATTACACTGTCTGATTATTGTAACTTCGTAATATAGTTTGAAATCAAGAAGTGTGATGTCTCCAGCTTCATTCTTCAAGATTGCTTTGGCTATTCAGGGTCTTTCGTGGTTCTGCAGAATTACGTTTGCAGTACATGTGTAGCTCTGCTGCTGCGGAGTAGTGGAATTTGGTGGATGGTCTTTCCAGAGCAAGTTGACTTCTACAGAATAAAATGAATGGTATCATCTTTGAGATGAAAGATGATAAATTTAAAGATGTGGAATTACTTATTAGTTTCCAGCAAAATTAGACTAATGTATTAGCAGTTATATATTAAATAATTGTGATATTAGTATTTTGAAACTATATAATATAAATTTATATTATTGGAAAGAAGAAAGTAATAGGAACTACCAGTTGTTTGAAAAGCCTGACTAAAATTAAAAGCTGCAGAATCTTAAGACTAAATACAGATGCATAATAACTAAGGAAAAACTAAATTTTCTTCAGTATGCCTTGTATATGAAAGAGTCAGAAAAACTCACTGAGCTAATACTCTCAGTTTCTGTGAAGAATAGCTATTAAGGATTTTGCTTTAAATTTTCATGAAACAGAATTTGGCTGGACATGGGGAGGAAAGCCATATTTGCTAAAAATTGTAGAGCTGCTCAAGAAGTTGAAGAATTACTGTTTGTCGAATGAAAAAAAAATCACTTACCGTATATCTTAGATGATACATGAATCTCCTTCAGCAGCTCTGGGGACCTGGAAGCTCTTTGGCTTCTTCACTGGAAGTTCTGCCGACAGAAGCTGGAGCATCAGTGGAGGCTGGTTGTGGAGCATGAGTCCCAGTGTTTGAGGTCTTGGCTGTGTCTGGAGGTCTTTGTTGCTGCCACCAAAGCAGTGCTCATGTCGTGGCCATCCCTGCTGAACAACCAAGGGCTGTAGTTGGACAGGTTCTCCTACTGGGGCTGGGCTGGAGACTGGCCCCAGCTGCAGGTTCAGGGAGAACAGGTGGGAATGGAGTGCTCATCCTGGAAGCGGGGGAGTCTCCTGGTTGACAACGTAACTTGGATGACCTTATATAGTAGGGTGGGGGCTATGGTGCCAAGGCCTGGAAACATCAGGCTCCTGTGTACCTTGGGTCTGCCGCACATAATACACATGAGCTGGTATCTCACTGCTTTAACTCCTCACAAAGTAAAAAGAAATAAACTAAAACTTTTTGGTGAGAGATTTCAAAACATACTTAGAGAAAATGGTCTTTCTGAAAGACTTGAAATTTTCAATTGCCTTTTTAATGAAGATGTTTCTTTTATGGAACTTTTGTGTTTATCTGTTAAGAACACTCATGCCTTTGAATGACCTGGATGAGTTTCTCTTTCACAGCCTCCTTATCCTCCTCACCATCTTGGTTTCAGACTCTGTCTCATGTTTTCTTAGCTCTGTTGTCTTGGATAAATTACCTACCCCATTTCTCTTTTCTCAAGTACTTCATCTGAAAATGGGGATAACATCTCATAGAAATGTCAGGATGAGACAGGATCATAAATACATACTACTCAACTTTTTCATTCTTTTTCTCACATAAATACACAGTTTTAAATTATAATTGTGTTCAACTAAAAAGGTCCAAATTTTAAACCCTAAAACTTCTGTGGCAGGGACTCCGGTTTTCCTTCAGGAGTAAAGGTCTAGAGTAAATGCAATAAAATATGAACTCACATATTTTTCACACTGACACCTTTTTAACTTTTCAAGTATTACCTATAAGCCTAAGGAAACTGCTGTTGACTTCTGCTTGTACCTTAAATTTGCAGGTAAGTTTTTGGAAGGTCCTATTTGGCCAGAGAACAATGTAGGGACCTAAAAGTGGTAAAATATCAGAGCGGATTAAAGTGTCTGATATTGCTCTGATGTCCTGATTTTCACAAAGTTAATTTATGAAGCACTGTATTTAGTTGAAAAGCTAACTACATTCTCTCTTCTCACTGTCCTTCTGAACACCTTTCATTCTCTTAAACAGGAGTTTGTGTAAGTATATCTTTTAGTAGTATTTGAGTTTACTATACTTTGTTTTAATCTTTCCGTTTTCATCATAATGCTGGAATTGAGATGGCTAGACAGTAAAAATTTTTTCTCCAAAAAGTATAAAGATAAGTAGACTGTCATCAACCAAGTTATAATGAATATAGAAGTTAATGTCCTATGTCAGTGGAAAGTTTTACATTATAACTTCAGATAATGAAGATTAGCAAAGCTTTTCTAAGATGTAATTCTGATTAGAGAAGATGAGTAAAAATTAGTGTTTGAATCATACTGGAGTTTCCTGAGAACAGCCATCCCCAAAACTCTAATAAAACTCAGTTTGCACAGTGGCTCAGGAACTTTTCCACAACCTCACCCCATGAAGTTTGATTGACTTTTTGTGGGTTTTATCTGGCTATGAAGATATGCCAACATAATTTCTGTAGTATAGAAGAAAGAAAAAGAATGCAATTTGGAAATATCTTTCTTTCATATAATTTAGAAGTAATCTGTTTCTTACTCTTCAATATGGCGTCTCTAATATTGGAGCTTGGCATGGACCAGAAGCACATACAGGGAATGACAGAGAATAAATTGCTCTTTGCATCGGACATGGCTATGATTTGGATAAGGAGGAAATGAAACATCCTGGAAGTACTTCAAGACTAGAATGACAAGGGCTAAAATGACAAGGCTAAAATTCTGACTGGTGATACCACTTCCCCCAAATCAAAACTTGCTTCATTGTCAGAACCTTCATTCTATAAATTCATCTTGTTTATAAATATATTGAGCCCATCTGTTTTCCTGGCATTGATTTGGCCTTTTTTTTTTCTGCAGAGTAAGCATGTTGAAATTTGAAAAACATTTTCAAGCTCCTTAAATCTTTTGTTCAGTACATCTTTCAATCCTTTATTCATTTTCTTGTATGTGTTGCATATTCTTTGGTAGCTTCATTAGTTTCTAATTTGTCTTTTTATGTACCAACTTTATTTCCTAATTAAAGGGAATGTAAAAGAGGGAAGGCGGAAGGAAAGAAGGACATAGACGTTGTGGTTAAGGAGATGGGCAAAGGAATGGAAGATAAGGTCTCTCTTTTTTAGTTTTGTATCTTATTTGTAGTAAATATTTAATTCAAATTCTATTTGGAGGGGAATGGCAGTGAATAATAGAACTGCCATCAAACCCAAGGAAGAAGAAGGAAAACATGAAAGAAATAAGAATAAGAGAAAATAGGGGCGCCTGGGTGGCTCAGTTGTTAAGCGTCTGCCTTCAGCTCAGGGCGTGATCCCAGGACCCTGGGATTGAGCCCCGCATCGGGCTCCCTGCTCCACTGGGAGCCTGCTTCTTCCTCTCCCACTCCCCCTGCTTGTGTTCCCTCTCTCACTGGCTGTCTCTCTGTCTGTCAAATAAATAAATAAAATCTTTAAAAAAAAGAATAAGAGAAAATAAAAGGCAGATTGGCAAAGACGAAAGGAGAGAGAGAGGAAAAAACCTAGACAGTAAATTTAGTAACGACATCCAACATTTGTACTGATCATTTAATGATCAAACAGTCCTGCGAGTGCTGCATCTTTAATTTTGTAGATCAAGATACTGAGTCTCAGAGGTTTAAATAACTTTGTGGTGAAACCAGGATATGCAAATATGACTGTCCGACCCCAACGTATCGGAATGCTGTCATTAATTACAATATATTGACTCTTCCTGGTCTGTTAGTTTCTGTTTTCTCAAGAATATTTCCCTGATTTTCATGATAAATACAATCATGATAAATAAAATTTGGTCAGAGTAAAGAACCACATAGATTCCAGGAGTAACTGCCAAGGCACATTAATGTATGGTTGACCTTTCATGGCAACCCTGGGTATAAGTTTATGTAGAGTAACAGCTTTAGGTTTGAGAAACATTAATACCCTTTCACACCTAAACATATGTCAGTAGTTCTAGTAAAGAGAATTACATTTTAATAATCTGAATCCGATAGACCTGAAAATTAAATCATCTAAATCTAGAGTTTATTATAATTAATATTAAGACGATTTAAATGTGATGGGCCTTTTCTAGGCATTCAGAAAACGTACTTGATAAACCTTTAAACCACACAACAAAATTAAAGCATGCAATTGGAAATAGATATTTCAGAAGTCCATAATAAATTCAGCTTTTGAGATTCACACAGCTGTCTCTATCTGTATTAAGCAATGAAGAACAGATTAGGCAAGAATTTAGATTTATCAGTTAGGTAATAAGTGAATCTGTAAAGATTTCAAGGAAGGAGTTTTGATAAGCATCCAAGGTTTCTGGAAGTTATTAGAATTTTATCTCAAACCAAATAAATTTTTAGTCAAAAAATAAATCAGTGTGTCCCATGAGACTAAGCTTTTATATATAAATTGGGGTAAGTCTTACTGATAGTTGGGATAACAAATGTCTGTTTGTATTGGTAATCATTCATTTGCTCATTAACTACTAAGTACCTATAATGTGACTAGCATAAGGCTCAGGCAATGAAGGCAGAGATATTAATAAGATACGGCTACTTCCTCCCAGATAGCATAAATCTTGTAAGAGACATGGCCATGTGAAAAACAATTACACTTCTGAGAAGTAAGTGCTAATAGAGGATATGAATAAGATCGAATTTAGAAGATGGAAATTTCTGCCAGGAGTTATGTTTGAGGAAAAAGCATTAGCCGGGAAATACTCTTCAGAAGAAATGGCATTTTAGCAGAGTTTTGAGTATATTAATTAGATAAAATAAGTTTTATCCAAATTTCTAACTCAAGGATCATTGATTGCTTGGTGGCAATTCTTAAAATAGATTCTTAAAAGTCCTAACTCCTATTTCCCTCAAGTATTGCAACTTGGTATTCTGGGAAGTACTTAAAAAGCTGTTTTATTGTTCGCTTTTTTTTTTTTTTTTTAAATGAGGTGATCTAATGCTTGCTTTACTTTCCATGAAAAACCCTTTGTTTTCTTCAAATGAAATTTCCTTTTGTTAATAATCAAAAACCTTAAATGATGGGATTATGCATTCACTATAAATTGAACCTCTGAGACAAGAGGTACTCAAGAACCCTCAGAAAGCACACAAGGAATTTCTGACCCTAGGATTTGCAAGCAGTTTTTCACTTTCCCAAGAAAGAAGCATGCTGACCTGCCCTGGTATCTATTCAGCCTTACTTAGCTTTCCAAATATCCTTACTTCGTTCTTTCCGCTAAAACTCATCTTGACTTCCTCAACCTCCATGCCTCCCTAGTCCAGCGTATTTTTTTGTCTCTTGAAGCTTATTTCAGCTAAAAGACTAATGGAACTTTTTCTGAAATGGCTCTCATAACTTTATGCAGTTTCTGCTTCATATAAATTCAGCCAGACTGTCTGAGCTTGTAGGCGTGATTCTGGAGCCTTGAACTTCCAGAGATTTTTTCCCCTCCTTTTATTGATTGCAGATGCATGCAAAATAGTCTTTAGCATAGCTACAATTGCAGCCCAGATTTTATTCTTCTGTAGAATTATGTCTTTTAGCTTTATTTTTATTTCATTGTTATTGCTACAGGGACACTATAACAAAGACACATTGAAGAATTTGTTCAAGCTGTAAAGAATGAGTTAAAGGAGTTCATTTTTTCAGCATATTAAATTGTCAGAAGAATAAACTGATTAGCAATGGTGGGATTTCAGAATGTGATTAAGCTCAGTATCATTCTTTCCAACCTTTATTACATAAATAGGGAAACTGAAGTTCAAAGAGTCTCACTACCCAAATTTTTATTCAGTGTAACTTCTTTTTATTTCAAAGTTGGTAATTCTGTTTAAAGGATGATTTTTACACTTTCATTGAATATGTTTAATTTTGTAATTGAAATTTTTATGATAGAGTTGGTATATTTTCCCCTGAAATTTTTTAAAGTTTTCAGTTACTGGCCAAAAACAAAAGCAAAATGAAAAAAAACAAAAAACAAAAAACAAAAACAAAACAAAACAAAAAAACCCTCCCAAAATACCTGATCTAAAATTTCAAATAGAATTATTTTTTTTTCCTTTTTATAATAAATTGCTTGAGTGGGGCACCTGGGTTAAGTGTCTGCCTTTGGCTCAGGTCATGATCTCGGGGTCCTGGAATCCAGCCTTGCCTTGGGCTCCCTGCTCAGCAGGGAGTCTGCTTCTCCCTCTCCCCTTGCTTGTGCACTGGTGTGCGCGTGCTCCTGCTCTTTCTTTCTCTCTCTCTCTCTCTACCTATTCATCAAATAAGTAAATAAAATAAAACATAAATGTGAATATGTTAAAATAAATTGCTTGAGTATTTTTAATCTAACTTTATAGGTAGATAACTCATTAACAACAACCCCATAGAGAAAAAATACGTAAGCAAAATGTTGAAAGTTTCTAAATATTGTTAGTCTGATACTTGAGGTGTCTCCTCATTAGTTTATTATTGCTTACCCAGGAAGAGTAAAGACTGTGCTCCTTTTACCTCTTCCAAAAAGGCATTTAAAGTAGTTTGCAAAAAGATACAGAGAAGAGAACGTGCATGAAGAGAGGAAACAGGATTCCAGGGAAGGTGAAGAAGGGAAAAATACAATGAAGTCAGGATTAAGCTCACGTAATGCGTATCTTAACATGACTTACTGCTGTAGTGGAAAGCAAGACCTCTGACCTTCCTTTTTCCACTTTTTGTAACATTTATCCACTCACAGGTAAAATCACATCAGATTATGGTACAGTCATGCAAACAATATTCTTTGAGTGAGCCTTCTACATTTATTTTTTTAATTTAATTTTATTTAAATTTAATTAACATATAGTGTATCATTGGTTTCAGAGGTAGAGGTCAGTGATTCATCAGTCTTATATAATACCCAGTGCCCATTACAACACATGGCCTCCTTAATGTCTATTACCCAGTTACCCCATCTTCCATCCCCTCCCTTCCAGGACTCCTCAGTTTGTTTCCTATAGTTAAAAGTTTTTTGTTTTGTCTTCCTCTCTGATTTTGACTTATTTTATTTTTCCCTCCCTTCCCCATGATCTTATGTTTTGTTTCTTAAATTCCAGATATGAGTGAGATTATATGACAGTTGTCTTTCTGTGATTGACTTATTTCATTTAGCATAATACCCTCTAGTTCCATCCACATGGTTGCAAATGGTAAGATTTCATTTTTTTTTTTTTGATGGCTGAGTAGTATTCTATTTTATGTATTTGCCACATCTTTATCCATTCATCTGTTGATGGACATCTCAGCTCTTCCCATAATTTGGCTATTGTGGACATTGCTCCTATAAACATTAGGGTGCAGATGCCCCTTCAGATCACTATGTTTTTATCCTTTAGGTAAATATCTAGTAGTGCAATTGCTGGATCATAGGGTAGCTCTATTTTTAACTTTTTAGGGAAACTCCATACCATTTTCCAGAGTGGATGTAGCAGCTTGCATTCCCACGAACAGTGTAAGAGGGTTCCCCTTTCTCCACATCCTTGCCACCATCTGTTTTCTCCTGACTTACTGATTTTAGCCATTCTGACTGGTGTGAAGTGGTATCATGGTTATCGTGGTTTTGATCTGTATTTCCCTGATGCCAAGTCATGTGTAGCATTTTTTCATGTCTGTTGGCTGTTTGTATGTCTTCTTTGGAGAAATGTCTTTTAATGTATTCTGCCCATTTCTTTTTTTTTTTTAAAGATTATTTATTTATTTATTTATTTATTTATTTATTTATTTATTTGACAGAGATAGAGATAGCCAGTGAGAGAGGGAACACAAGCAGGGGGAGTGGGAGAGGAAGAAGCAGTCATAGAGGAGGAGCCTGATGTGGGGGCTCGATCCCATAACGCCGGGATCACGCCCTGAGCCAAAGGCAGACGCTTAACCGCTGTGCCACCCAGGCGCCCCTATTCTGCCCCTATTCTGCCCATTTCTTGACTGGATTTTTAGGTCTTTCATCCATTTTGAGTTTATCTTTGTGTATGGTGTAAGAGAATGGTCATTCTCCTACATGTGGCTGTCCAGTTTTCAACCATTTGTTGAAGAGACTTTTTTCCACTGGGTATTTTTTTCCTGCTTTGTTGAAGATTAGTTGGCCATAGAGTTGAGGGTCCATTTCTGGGTTGTCTATTCTGTTCCATTGATTTGTGCGTCTGTTTTTGTGCTAGTACCATACTGTCTTGATGATCACAGCTTGTAATACAGCTTGAAGTTCAGCATTGTGAACTTGATGCCACCAGCTTTGGTTTTCCTTTGCAATATTTCTCTGGCTGTTTGGGGTCTTTTCTGGTTCTATACAAATTTTAGGACTATTTGTTCCAGCTCTGTGAAAAATGTCAATGGTATTTTGATAGGGATTGCATTGAATGTGTAGATTGCTCTAGGTTGCATAGATATTTTAACAATATTTATTCTTCCAATCCATGAGCATGGGATATTTTTCCATTTCTTTGTGTCTTCCTCAATTTCTTTTATAAGTGTTCGGTAGTTTTTAGAGTACAGATCCTTTACTTCTTTGGTTAAGTTTACTCCTAAGTATCTTATGGTTTTGGTGCAATTTTAAATGGGATCGATTCCGTAATTTCTCTTTCTTCTGTCTCATTAGTGTATAGAAATGCCACTAATTTCTGTGCATTTTTTTTTATGTCCTGCCACACTGCTAAATACCTGTATGAGTTCTAGAAATTTTGGGGTAGAGTCTTTTGGGTTTAACACATAAAGTAATATGTCATCTGCGAAGAGTGAGAGTTTGACTTCTTCTTTGCCAACTTGAATGCCTTTTATTTCTTTTTATTTGAGAGAGTCTTTAAGCAGACTCCCCACTGAGCATGGAGCCTGATATGGGGCTCTATCCATGACTCATGAGATCATGACCTGAGCCATGTTTCAGGGGAATTTCAAAGTAAGGTGGCATGTCTATGCACTAATAGTACACACTGTATCATTTCTTCAGATATTTCAGTGTGCATCTCTAATGAAGGTGGAAAAAACCCTATTTACAGACCACATGCCAATGTTAGAAGAAGCGCAATTAACAAGTTTATTAATCTGTTTATTCTTATACCAAACCTGTACTCAGATTTCATCAAGTTGCCTTTTCACTATTGGTTTGTTCAAATCAAGATAAAAAAGGTGTACTTATTTGGTGGTTACTTCTCATCTCTTGTATTGTAGAATATTCTCCCTCCCTCTATTCAATGCCACTGACTTATTAAAGAAACTCAATCATCTGTTGTGTAGATCGTCAGAATGTTTCACATTCTAGATTTGGTATTTTTATGCCCTCAGGCTGTTAACTTGTCACCGTATGTCCTTTATGCTTTTGTGCTTGTATGTCCTTGAAGCTTGATATTACTGAAGTTCACTTTTAAGGGTACGTATTTATAGGGAAATCTGTGTATTTTTTTTATGCATCATGTCATGAGGTACATATGTACAGTTGTTCCACATTTAAGGATGCAAATACTAATCAGTGGATTCAGACGGTAACAGCCTTTCATCTGTTATAGAATTCCCATCAATTTTTTACTTATTGGGCTTAGTTTTCACTAATCATTAATATATATATACTGATTATACAGTAAGGATTAAAAATGGTGATTTTTCTAATTCTATCATTCAGTTTTAATACTGGAAATTCTTCCATAAAGGACTTTTTCTTCATCAGCTAATTTGTCATCTTGAAATAAAATAATTCTAGGAAGGTAGATTAAATGCTTATTTGGTAAAAACTCAAATGGCAGAGATAAATGTGTTGGCGACCTCATTTCGTTGCTGATTTAGTTGATAGAGTCATATGGTGTGATATGCACCCAAGGAAAGAATTTAAAAATATGTATATATGTGAGTATTTATATTTAAATGTGAGTGTGTATGTATATATACATATAGCCTTGAAAAAAATTATACCTACATATCACTTTTCAGCTAAAAAATTGGTTTTCAAAATGTAAGTCATCCTTAGGAATCCATAAAGACTTAAATGTCACGCTTTTAAATGATAGGCCAGATCGTTGCTCTTGTCTTATCGCTCTGCTAATGTGCAGGAAACAGGGGAAAGCGGTCTCCTTTTCTGCGTATTTTGTAGATTCTGCTCCAGCTGTTAACTGCACACCTCTTACTATACCTCAGGTTCACGTGCCCCTATCCGTGGCTGGGTAGATTTCAGAGTTTTTGTGCTGGATTACTAGTCCAAGGTGATTGGATATGTGGAGCCAACTTGACAATTCAGGTGCTAAAAATTACTTATAAATAAATGGTTCATACAATAGCATGAATCAAAGTCAAAAAATGTCTTGCCAAGTGAATAAAGGCAGTTAGACAAAAAACAAAACAGAAAACGCACTCTGTTTAAACTTCTAGAAAAAGCGAAGTAGTTCATAGTGACATAAAGTAGACCAATAGTTGCCTGCACAGGAGGGAAGGGGGACAGGAGGCTGAGGTTACAATGAGGTTTAAGGAAACTTGAGTTGGTGATGAGTATGTTTATTATCCTGACTGCTAATTAACTTCATGGTTTTCCAAGTTTATCCATATGTTGAAATTTATTGTACGCTGTAAAAACATGAAATTTATTGCATGCCATTTATGTCTTAATAAAGTTGTTTTAATAATAAGGTATAAAAGTAAAGACCAATCTGAAGGCTAGATTGGCACTCCGGTGACTTATAAGGAATTAAGTTTTACTGGAGTGAGGGAAAAAAAGGTGAAGATTTGGAGTATAGGGTGCTGTTTTAGGAAACCAGTTTAAGATTAGGGGTTCTGAAATTCTTTTACTGGGATAGAGTACTATAAATGCCTTTGTCTACCTGACCGTTTATTTTTTTCATTTTTGCAAAAGTAATTTTATTTTAGAAAAAAGTATTCAAAAGCTTTTTATATTATAATCAAGTCCAATATGAAAATAGATTTCTACATTACATATTATATGTCAGTTAATGACAAAGGAAGAGTACTGTAAAGCACAGAAAGTGTAAAAAGTGATTTCAGTTAGAGGAATTGGGGATGGACAGAGAAAGGGGTATTTTAGAGAAAGAGAAATATAGAAAGACAAGCAGAAAGAAAAAAAAAAATACAGGCATAGAAGAAAGGCCAAACGGGAAGCTTTAGTAGCTTTGGTTCTTGCCACACATACTGTTCATCTGTCGAAGAGTCTGAATTCCTGAAACATCAATAAACTTTCTGAAAGTAGTTCTTTTTACATTAAGAAAATGGATATTTTCAATTATCCATTTTTATTTACTTTCAGCAGAATTCTAAAAGTTTTCATGTAAACTTTAGACTTCTAAAATACATCTAAGAAAGGAATATTTTAAACAAAAATGCTTAAAGCAGATGATATATACAGACCAGTGTGTCACCGTAATTACAAGAACCCAAAATCATTATCTGGCTATGTTAGAAGACAAAGATCAACTCATTCACTCATCTTTTTATAAGAAAACTGATCCTTTACTTAAAGAATTTAAAGATATTGCTTGTGGGATGCCTGCGTGGTTCAGTCTGTTAAGTGTCTGCCTTTGGCTCCGGTCCTGATCCCAGGGTCCTGGGATTGCGTCCTGCATTGGGCTCCTTGCTCAGCTGGGAGTGTGCTCCTCCCTCTGCCCGCCACTCACTCTGCTTGTGCTCTCTCTCTCTCTCTGACAAATAAATAAATAAAATCTTAAAAAAAAAAAGACATTGCTTGTAATCTTAAGGTATAAAAATCTACTTGTTATATGTAGATTTAAAAATTACCTGAAATTAGTAATATCATAAGACATTACTAACTAATGGTGAATGAGGTTCCATAAGCAATAATGTTGAAAAAGGAATTTACAAAATGATTCTGAGATTAAAGATTGTTTCTGGGCCTAGATACGCCTGACTTCTCAAAAAAAGGAAATGATTGTGCAGAGATCTAAAGTTATTTTCATTTATGTAAATCCTAAATTCAAAAGGCTGCATGACATTGTAGAAAACTCAGGGGTATAATGGAGGTATTAAATTCAGAATAGAAGCTAAAAATAATGCTCACTGTGCAAAAAAATTGAATATGTAGATGTGATCAGACACGTAACAAAAGAACATATAAATCATGATGTCCAAAGACATCTGAGGGCCAACAAGATGGAGATGAGTTATTAAGTGGCTAGCAGGTATGGAGAAGCTACCAGCAAGGAGATCTTGCTGTTGAATCTATAACAGACAAAACCACTCATAGGAGGTTTCAGTTTTGTTTGTATCTAATACAGACTCTGCAGATAGCAGTTCATGAGTCATTAGATGTAATGGTTGTGGGAGATCTTGGCACATTCTATAAAACAGAACCAGAAATTTAATGATATGGAGGTGGACAGGATGTCGAGTAAGGACTGTTCTTATACAAATTAATTAGCATTCTTTAGTGTGGGCTTATTTCAATAATAAAGCATTTTTTAATGTAGCTCTTTGATGATGTTGCTGAACAGTGAATATTTACTGATAATTTTTTAGAAATATTTTTACACTAATGATATCATCTAAAATCCCTCTCTCATGCTACAGATGAAGAAGGCGGAACATAATGGGCATAAGTAACTGAATTAAAATAACCTAATTAGCAGGAAATTCAGTTTTTAAACTTTATGGTCAGGATTTATGTTAATACCAGCAAGCAAGTATGTGTCAATCTTCTGTCAGTAGACATATAAATGAAGAAACGCTAGATGCAGTAACACCTCTGGCCTTCACGTAAGGTACGTTGGTTCCAAAATGGTAGGAAAATTAAGTGCCTTTACTCTTGGGATGTGGGATAGGATTTTGTTGCCAGAATCCTATTAATTCCCACCCCCTTTTAGAATTTCTTGCAGGGGCTTTATACATTGGATTTAATAGCCAGTTAGAAATACCCAACCTTAAATGCAAGGCCTCCAGTATGAGATGCTGGAGAAAAAGACTAATGCTACGTTCATCATGTTTTTTTCAATATTCCGTTTTTCTCTCTAAAAATCATATCCGAATTGTGAAGCCATACATTTTTAATCCAGATTAATGCAGACAGGATTACTCTAATTTAACTTTCAATTTCCAACAGAAGAAAACACCAGAATGTCATGATTTAAACTCACATTTGCTCAATTTTACACTATATAATATCCAAAGCTAAGTAGTTCTTAAAAACCTTTGTGATGCAGAGTATTTAGCAAAAGCATAAATGTAAGGCCTAAGTTGTTGTGCCAGTGAATTTGACAAGTAGTTCTATGGCTCTCTGTCCTTATCTTTAGTTTCCCCCAACAGTCATTCTTCCTAGAATTAGAGTATTCATCTAAAGTTTCTCCCACTTGATGTCAAGTTGCCTTGAGGACTGAAAAGATTATATTCTTACAGAAAATTGCATTGAAATTGATTCATTTTAGCTTACGTTCGATTTTGCCATTATTTGACCTGGACCTGAATGTATTTAACAAACACTGAGTAGACAAATTCTTATGTAAAGCTATCTTAATTAACTTGATCTCCCAGCAAAATATTGCACAAATTGAAATTGCACTGAAATATGTAAGGTACTTGAATTTTGAGTTGGTTATTCTAATGCCGTTTACTGCCAAAAATGATTAAAAGGTTGTTCTTCTCATCCCCGAAAGAAAAGGTCTGATGCCCTCAAAAGAATCCTTTTCCATTCACTAAGTATTTTACCAGTAGGCAAAACCAGTAATTCAATATATCAATAAATGTAAGAAATATGTTTTTTTTAGTTATGGAATTATCCTTTTTTTAAAAAGCCTAACAAAATATTTTATCTATGAATGAAAACTCAGAAATATCAGGCAAAATGGGGGGGATGCAAGGGAGGACGGCTTTTCTCTCTTTTTCCTTGGGGCTAAAATTCCCCTTTCTGTGATAAATGAGAAAAGAAACTTATTTCTCCATGTGGCTTGGGCTTCTCACAGGATGGCAGTTGAATTCCAAGAAGACCTGTCCCAAAAGCATCCCCTGAGTGAGCTTTCCAAGAGGCCTGAGCTTAAACCTACAATGTTCACTATAACCTCACCTTAGAAGTCTCAGACATCATTCCCATTTTATTCTGTTGGTCAGGGAAAGCAATTGCAGTCCAAGTTCAAAGATAAGTAATTTAATTTCTACTTCCAAGTGGGAAAAGAAACAAAGTATTTGTGGCCAACTTTAAACTTTCATGCCAGGTTACACTTCTTAATTTTTAAATCAATATAGGGTAATCCCAACATTTGAGTCGAGTCAGTTTTCCTTTAAAATATTGTCTGACATACAACCTGTTCTAGGAATTTGGCTCCTTTATTTTTTCCTATACAAGCAATATGCTAAAATGTCCCTTCAAAACTTAAAATAGTCTTCAGTTCACCCCTTCTGCCAAATTCCTATTTAAGTGTTAGGATACAGTTTATGTCCCTGCTTTTCTATTAATCTTTCCCCAATTTTAGTCTAGACCACCCACATCCTCAATGTGTGTGTATACTAGTGAGGGGAACCCATTTGAGATTGAGACCTGGAGTAGATAGGGCAACTGGGTGAGAAGCTGCAATCATCTCTTGCAGGGGCTGGCATCAGCCTTCCATGCACTTACTCACAATCCCTTCTCCTTACATTAATATTGTAACAGACTAAGTGGATGTGCATCTATCTTACTGTTAGGAACAACTTGACAACTTGATCCATTGCTGTAATGCTTGTGGGTCAATACACACTGTCACTTTGATCTTACTGCCCACTGATGAAATCACTTCTGTTTTGTGGCTTATAGTTACGAGTCTCCACCGAGCCTTTCCCCTTCTGCTTTACTGTTAGACTGATACTTGATCGCAATAGCACTGCCGTTAGTGCCAGCTACCAAAGGACAGTTTCTGAGCACCCCAGTGATGCTGGTACCACCATCACTAGAGCATTTCTCGCTTCTTTAAGGAAGGCGGTGTCTTCCAGTGACTTCTGAGGAACACAGTGAATAATGGGTTCTCAGGCCGTATGCAATTCCCTCCTAATATTCCCAAGTCCTAAAGCTTCCTGATGTGGAAGGAAAAAGGACGAAAGATGTGAAAAAGGACAGAGGAAAATACAGTGTAATAAGAGCTATAAAGTGAACAAAAAACTGTAACATGCAGTCATCGTTTAATAGCAACCTTAGATTGAACTATCAGGTAAGGGCTCTCTGATGAAATGATATTTAATATGAAACTGATGAAGTAAATGTGCCAATTATTTAAAATTAATAGAAGGTTTTGAGAAGAAAATTTTAACTGATAAATGCAGCTCAGAACTTTCTTAATCTTCAAATTTCCATTTCCTTCTGGATTTCTCCATAATGACCTCAAATGTAACCTATAAAAATCTGAATCAATAACACCCCCCCCATAAACTTGCTTGCTGTATTAGTTTTCTAGGCATGCCATAACAAATTACCACTAACTAGGTGGCTTAAAACAATAGAAATCTCTTCTATCACAGTTTGGGAAGCTAGAAGTGCAAAGTCAAGCTGTCAGAGTTGGTTCCTTCTGGAGGCTCTGAGAGATAAAATGTTCCATCCTCTTTCCTAGTTTCTGGTGGTGGTTGGCAATCCTTGGCATTTCTTGGCTCATAGCAGCATCACCCCAATCTCTGTCTCCATCCCCACATAGCCTTATTTCCTGTGTGTGTGTGTGTGTGTGTGTGTGTGTATGTGTGTCCCTGTGTGTCTTGTGCTCTTCTTTAAAGACACCAGTCACTGGATTCAGGGTCCACTCTAATGCAGTAATACCTCATCTTAACTTGATTATATCTGCAAAGACTATTTCCAAATAAGGTCACATTCACAGATTCCAGAGGTTAGGACTTGACCACAGTTCAACCCACTACACTTGCCATCACCATCTTGTATTTCCAATATTAATGAGGGACACCTATTCTAGCCCATCACTGTCCACATTCAGTCACCAACTGTTGTCCATTGAGCATTTTTAGTATTTCTTGAATGTACCCAATTCTAACCATATCTTGTTATACTACTTTAATTTAAACACTCATTACTTTTAAAGCCTTCTGAAAGGGCCTTCCAAAATGTCTTTCTGCCTCCAATAAGGTCTTCTCGCACTGAATCCATTCTTCCCAAATCCATTCTACAATCAGGCTATTTTAAAATCCAAAAAGATTCAAACATACTTGAATCAGGTCAATCTTCTGCTAAAAAACATTCAAGGCTTTTCTTTGCTATCAGTAAAAAATATATATATATAAACAAGCAAAAGCAAATTAAACAAAAAATAGATAATAAAAATAAGATTTTAAATATGTTTTAGAGCAAGAATTAGATTCCGCCTTTGAATTTAAGACACCTTTATTCAAATCACTTCTTACCTACACCATGGTGTGGGTGATTTTTCTACTCCCTGAATTTCATTTTTTTTCACTTGTTACATGCGACTAAAATAACTAAGTGGAGTTATAAGATTTTTATGAAGAATAAGGGATTAGCACAATTCCTGGCACAAAAGAAAAACCTCATGCACAGAATTCCCATCTGCCACCTCCCCCGTTTGCCCCCTGTACTTCTCCAACCTTATCTCGTTCCAGTCTTGTCTTCCTCTTAGCCTAGTGTGCTGATTCAGCCGAATGTCTTGCATTTCCTACATTGTACCATTTATTCTCCTGCTTCTTGGCCTTTGCACATGACTTGAAAATGTTTAACCCCCCAACTTCCATGGGTTAATTTCTTCACACATCTTTAATCCTGTTGGAAACAGGTATCAGCTCTGCCAGTAAGCTGAGTTTTACTTCTTAGTCTTAGAGCTTCTCCTTTGTGCATACTTCTGTCTCAGCATTTATCAGTGACAGTGGCAGCTGTCATTTTCTCCATGCCTGTCTGCTTCAATATGCCATGCTCTCTGAGAGCAGTACCACATCGTACACTTCTATCACCAGCATCTAGCACAGTGGTCCATGATTCTGGAAGGGGTGAAAAGATGAAAGCATGTTTCTTTGTAGTAACTGTTTATTGCTGGAATGAGGATAAATTGATATTACTAAAGTTGAGTTTAATGAGAGTACTGATGTCACTTATTGAGTTTAATGCTGTGTCTTCGATTTTAAAATAGAGCTTGGCATCTAGTAAAAGCTCAGTAAATACTTGATTGTTGAATGGATATGAAAACTGCTTCATTTAAATTAACAAAATATTGCAAGATATTTACCAGGAAATTTCACTTTGACTCTTAACAGTAAGTAAGTATAATCCAAACCCAGAAATAAAGCTGCATAGCAACATTGAGGAGTAAGTGTCTATTACCTGGCAAAATTAAAAGCACTTGTTTGGCATCCAGGGACTTGGATCCTATCTTTCTGAGTGGCCATATACTTATGGACCAATTGCTTTGTTTTCTCTAGGTCTCTTGTTCTTGTCTGAGAAGTGAAGGTCTTCGATTATCATCTCTAATGTCTCTTCTAGGTCTAAATTCTTTAATTTTTAGATAAGCAAGTTTTATCTATATTTGAAGATCTCATGGCATTTTTCATGTAGAATTATTTTTTAAAAATATTTTATTTATTTATTTGATAGAAAGAGCACAAGCAGGGGAAACAGCAGGCAGAAGGAGAGGGAGAAGCAGGCTTTCTGTTTAGCGGGGAACCCGTTGCGGGGCTCAATCCCAGGACCTTGGGATTATGACCTGAGCTGAAGGCAGATGCTTAATTGACCGAGCCACCCAGGTGCCCCATTTCATGTGGATGTTAATGAAGAGAATAGAGCTATACAGCCCTTATGTTAAAAAATAATCCTGCCCTGACAATTTGCTATAGAAATAACTCTATGTGCCCCAAGTAGAGAGGAATGTTTCATCTGGAATGATGGAGTTTTGTGCATCCCCATGTTGCCTATCGAAAAAAGAAAGTACCAGGTATATTTTCTATAGTTAAGAATTGAAACTAAAAATGCTAAGAAAATATTATTATTATTATAAAATACTACTGTTTCGGCACTGGGAGAGAGGAGCAGGTAATTAGGTAAATCTTTACCTTTTACAGATAGACAAGGAGAAGCACAAAGGTTAGTCATGGCTGTCCAAAGTTATTGGAGTTAGTTTAAGCAGCAATATATGAGAATCCAGTCCTCCTAATTCTTTCAGGGTGCTCTTTCTACTAAACTGAACTTTTTTAATCTTCAGAACACTAATGATAATATGATTTAATTGAAAAATAGAAGCAATCGGAAACAAACATCCACACATACCTATGGCATCTCCCCAGCGGCCAGAACCTGTACCTGGACAGCCAGGTTCTGCCTTCACCCTGTGACTGTGGATGCTCTCTCCCTGCTCTACTGAGGTCAGTTCCTTCACTTGTGTATAAGATTTCATGCTCCTGGCCTACTCGAGGATATTGTTTCACTTTTTCTTCTCTCTTCAAAAGCATTGTCAATTTTTCACACTGCAGAGACTCATTCCCATTAGCGCGCAAACATGCTGTTATTTTTCTCATGAAAGAACAATTTGTTTTGGCCCCACTTTTCCCGAGTTCTCATATTCTGATTTTATTTATAGCAAAACTTCTTACAAGAGTCGTCTCCATACTCTGCTCTGTCTTCCGTTTTTCTTTGTTCTTTAAAAAATTTACCACAACCAAGCTTGAACTCTTGCTATGAGAAACATTATTTTCCACATTACCAAATCCAGTGGTCGGTTCTCGGTTCTCATCTTACTCGTCCGATCAATGGCATTTGACAGAGTAGAACATTTTCTCTTCTTTGAGACACCTGTTTCGCTTGCATCTATGACAACATATCTTCAATGGTTTTCTTCCTACCTCTTGGCCACTACTTCTCAGAATCCTTCACTGTCTTCTGTTCACATTTCCAGACTCCGATGATTGGTGTCCCAGGGCCAGGAGGTGGAGGGGGCCATGTGACAAGGAATGAGAGCAGCCTCTAGGAGTCCAGAGAGACTGTTGGCCGAGACACAGCAAGGAAATGCTGACTTTAATCCTACAATAGGAAGGCACTGAATTCTGCCAATGATCTTAGTAAACTTGTAAGCAGATTTTTCCTCTGAGTCACCTGAGGAGAATGCAACCAAGTTGACACCTTGTGATGGTTAATTTTACTTGTCAACTTGTCTGAGCTAAGATATGTCCAGATAGCTGGTAAAACATTTCTGGGTGTGTCTGTGAGGGTGTTTCTGGAAGAGGTTAGCATTTGAACTGGTGTACTTGTAAAGTTGGTGAATTAAAGTAAAGCAGGTGACCCTTCCCAACATGGGTGAGGGATCATCCAATCGGCTCTGGGCCCCTAAAAGAACAAAAGGGAGAGGAAAGGCAAATTCACTCTTTTTGTTTGAGCTAGTGTATCAGTCTTCTCCTGCCTCTGGATATCAGTGCTCTTAGGCCTTCAATGTAGGCAACACTTAGAACCATTTTCTCCCCTGGTTCTCAGGCCTTTGGACCTGGACTATACCACCAGCTTTCCTGATTTTTCTAGCTTCCAGGTGGCAGATTGTGGGACTGACTTCCTGGCCTCCATTATCGTGTGAACTAATTCCTGTAATAAATCTTTGTGTGTGTATGTGTGTGTGTGTGTGTGTCTAATAGAATATAGCTATATCTATCCTGTTGGCTCTGTTTCTCTGGAGAACCTTAATATACACCTTACCTTTTGCCTGTGAGACTCCAAGCAGAAAACCCAGGCACACCAGGCTTGAATTTCTGACTTAAAGAAATGCGAGCTCAATGGATGTTATTTTAAGCAATCAGGTTTGTGGTAATTTGTTAAATAGCCATGGAAAACTAAATATAGCACATAATAAATATGTGTTGAATTAATAACATTTTATCACTACATTCCTTTCAAAATGATATTTTTATTTTGTCATGAATGCTTTCATATTAAATAAAAGGTTCAATTTCTTGATTTCCTCAAGTATGTTTTTTGTTTCTTATCAAATGTATAGTGTTATTTTTCAGTTTCACAGCATTAAAAGATAGTTATTTGGTAATTTAAAGATCTATTCAGTACGACATACATTGTTTCTTTAAATTATATTCACATTCCATTACGATTTTTGTTAATCAATGATGTGTTTGAATCTTGAATTTTAATGTATAAAGGCAGGCTTAGATTTTAGACTCTTTCACAATCCGAGGTCAAATGTATTTTTTTTTTCACACCACTGGATACTAATGACAGCTGTTCCATTTATAGTTTGGGTGATCACGATTTGAAAATGATTGAGCATGGCAAATTAGAGCACATATGCATAATAGGTTTTCACCTAACACCTACTTTCCAAATTCCCATCTATTCTGCACAGTCTAACAGGCAAGTGTTACATTTTAATCACACATTCTGACATAAGCGTTTCCTTTTCCTGTTGAAAAATAAATTAGGTCTTCTTCCTATCTACATATCCTATCATAAGGACATAGTGTTATCTTAGTGTTTTTACATTAATTTGATATGAAAACCATCATTCTTTGATAATTTTTTTCAGTTTTCACCAAATCTACAAGTAACTTTCAGCTTATTACTAGGTTTTACAAAGGTTTCATGTTAATAGCTAAATATAAATATCAATTAGGCAACCAACTTAAATGTTCAATATCATATGAAAAAGCCAAGATAAAATATGATATGATGAAAAAATTTTTTGTCATTTTCCAGAGAATTAAAAATGTATTATCATTGATTCAGTTGTTCTTCTGGTTGTCAACTATATAAAATATATAATAGCACTTATTTAAAAAATAAAAAGATTCATGCTAGAGATGCCGTGCTGACACAGAGGCAGTGTGGATTATATTTCTTAAATAGATATTCTCTTTTATTCAGTTAATATTTCAGATAAACTATTGTTCATAGTTCTTATTTCTCTTGGTTAACTGCCTATGGAACAGTGTAAATGTTTTTCTCTGGATAACAATTACTATCCAGTGGTAAAGGAAATAAGAAACAAGAAACAAATAATCCAGTTAGGAAATGGGCAGAAGACATGAACAAACATTTCTCCAAAGAAGACATACAAATGGCCAACAGACACATGAAAAAAATGCTCAACATCACTTGTCATCAGAGAAATACAAATCAAAACCATAATGAGATCAGCTCACATCAGTCAGAATGGCTAAAATTAATAAATCAGGAAACAACAGGTGGTGGCGAGGATGTGAAGAAAAGATAACCCTCTTACAATGCTGGTGGGAATGCAAGCTGGTACAGCCACTCTGGAAAACAGTATGGAGGTTTCTCTAGGAGTTAAAAATAGAGCTACCCTATGACCCAGCAATTGCACTACTGGGTGTTTACCCAAAGTATACAAATGGCAATGATCCGAAGGGGTACCTGTACCCCAGTGTTTATAGCAGCAGCAATGTCCATAGCCAAAAATATGGAAAGAGCTGAGATATCCATTAGAAGATGTGGTCTGTATACACAATGGAGTATTACTCAGCCATCAGAAAGAATGAATACTCACCATTTACATCGACATGGATGTAACTGGAGGGTGTTTTGCTGAGCAAAATAAGTCAGTTAGAGAAAGACAATTATCAAATGCCTTCACTCATATGTGGAGTATAAGAAACAACACAGAGGATCATAGGGGAAGTGAGGGAAAAATGAATGGGAAGTCATCATCGAGGAAAACAGACCATGAGAGACTCTTAACTATAGAAAACAAACTGAGGGTTGCTCTAAGGGAGGTGAGTGGGGGGATGGGTAACTGGGTGATGGGCATTAAAGAGGGCACATGATGTGATGAGCACTGGGTGTTGTACGCAAATGATGAACTGCTGAACTCTACATCTGAAACTAATGATGTACTATATGTTGGCTAATCGAATTTAAATAAAAAATATACTTAAAGATTCTCTCCCTCTTCCCCCTCCCCCTGCTCGTGCTCTCCCTCTCTGTCTCAAACAAATAAATCTTTAAAAAATAAAAAGAAAAAAATAAATTCCCCTGAAATGAGCAGACCCTTAAAGATGAGCAAAATGGTAATAAATATTGAAATTGAGTTGTAGGAATATATGTGTTTATTATATTCTCACTTATTTTGTGTATGTTTGAAATTTTCTATAATCACAAGTAATAACAAAAGACTGTATTCTTTGTCACTGTCTTTCATTAATCCCCTGGACTGAGCTGGGTGCCCAGTGAACTATCTTGACCCTCTGAGGAATCAAGCATTCCTTTTCTTTTTCCTGTCTTTCCCCCATTAGGCTGTAAGGACCCATGACTACATAAGCTCTTTCTCTGCTGTTCATTTCTAATAAGTTCATTAATATCCTTTATTTTCTTTCTTAGTCATACATTCCACCATATATGTAATCTACCATTTTTTATGTTTCCAAATCTATCTTTTTGTTAGTGAACAAAAGCAGCAGCTCCAATTCATAAACAAATAACAATTAACTTTTATAATTATCTTAGTTTTTGATTTGTGTTTCATGTATTAAGACCTTAATGAAATATGTATGGATTATTTTTGATAATTTTAGTATTAAATATCAGAATGAATAAAGTGATGATGAAATAATAAAATAATTAAATGTCACAGTGTATATGGAACACAAGCACAGAATACAATAGACATCTTACTTTAAGTGAACATAGAAGTCAAAGACCAGATTCTATTTTTTGCAATCATAAGAAGAAATTGCTAGAAGTATCTGGGGTCATTCAAATCAGACAACAGAAATGTAGGACTGCCATTAACTAAATAAAATATAATGTACTAATTGTACATGAGTTCTTGTAGTCCTCTGTGCCCACCTATTTAAAGTTTTCTATTTTAATTTTCATAAGCAAAGGTATTTAAAGATTTTTTGAAATTTTATTTCAGGTTGGTTGAGGAATGATTTTTATAATTGAGGTGTGTTTTAAGGATAGTCATTTTCATCCAGAACAGTTTCACCTGTTTAGACTGTCAATAAGATATATGCCTTTGACTAGTGTAAAGTCAGGACGGATATTTGTGTCTTCCTTGATTAAAAATGCTATTGAATCTTTAGAAGATGTCCTACTAAATCATAGCCATTTTGTTACTTTAAATCACTGTGTACATGAATATATCTTTTTAATGTATTTGAAAATATAAGCATTCCTTTCCTGAAAATAGTCCTTTATAAAACAACTTTCATCTTCACAAAGCAACTTACTTCATTAGCAAAAGTAAAAGCAAATCAAATGTATTAAAGAACTATCAGGTTCCTAATGGCATACTGACAATATTGAATAACATTCAAAGGTTCTTTTTAACAATGAGGGGAAATATCCTTTTCAAAGTTATAAATAACTTTGGGGAACACAATAATGTTTTTCTTTGCTGTATTAAAAAAAAGTATAATGGATAAGCTTTTTGAGAGGAATAAACATTTCTAATAGAACAGAGTATTGTCAGGAGTCACAATGGATCTGGTTGTGTTAGAGAAGCCCAATGCAGGTTTCTCCTATGGGAAAGAAATACCACAACTTGTCTAAGCAGCAACATATAACCAACTCATAATAAATTCAAATCATGGAGGAACTTTAGTCTTCTGGGAAGAGCTGTTAGAAATAGCTGTGTTTTGAAAGGTTAATGATTCCATGAGAAATCAAAAATATTGATGTATTATTAGGTTAAGCCATGTACTGCATTGGTATTTGGGCATGTTTGAATCACTAAATATTATAAAATAAATTATTTTTCACAGGTGATCCAAAATCTATGCCTTAGTTTTGTTGTGATCTTTATACTTTACCAAAAAAGAAAATGTGAAATTTATTATCAAAAAATCAAGCCACTTAGAATTAGTCATCTGGCAAAATCTGTTTGACATACAATTTCATTTAATTCAATATCAAATATGTGTCACTTAATTTATGGGCTTTCCTGATTTTTTAGAAAGACTATCAATAGTATATTTCTAAGCATAAAGCTTTATTGAAAATCACTTTTGGTGTGATTAGAAGTCTCTAAAATATATTTTTATTTTATTGTCTTTTAGCACTTGTGATTACACATACAGTGTTCAAACATTGCATAGATTTATTTTTAAGAATTGAAATACAAAACAAAAAACAAATAAAAACTTTACCTGAAATGTACAAAGGAATTATAAAAGTAAATTAGAAGATAGAGTTAGTAAATAAAATTAGTAAACTACATAAATGTTAACCCATAAGTTTAATCTGTTTCTAAGATTATAGCCTAGAGGCAATAAAAACTCAATGAAATTGTATAAATAATAGGGAAATAAAGCTTTGCATACCAATGTCTTAATTCATGCCCATGTAAAGAAACAAAAATAGTAACATATGGACATTTCAAAAGGTTCCAAAAGAGAATGTAGTAAATACAAAATGAATAAATGGCCTTACTACTATTTTTCTCCACTGTCTCATATTTCTCATGTTTTACATACCCTTCACATTTTCAGATGAAGCTTCATATAAGCTCTTTTACTCTCTAATGCCAATTTTACATAACTGGAAACTAAAGTTTAGAAAAATTAAGTAATTTATCCAGGACCTCAAAACTTCTATGTGATATTAATAGTTTGGCTTCTTTTATACCAATACCAGTGTTCTTAATCACTACTAGAGTACCATTGTCTGCAGACAGGGAATTTATTCTCTCACTCTATTCTCTAATAATCTTTAGCAAGTTGTTGCTTCATGTATCTTAGCCTTGGTTTCTTTATTTGTTAAATGGAAGAGTTGGATTAGATATACTTTAATTAATTTCTTAGTGTTAAAAACATAACATTGTGAATCTTTCTCCCTTATTAGAGTATAAGACGATTTAAATCATTGCATTGTCTCAGTAGGGATTAAGAAAACTATATTTAGTGGTTCATGGATTATCTTATTATTCTTCATAACATTTTCAGGTTCTGGAATGGACATTCATAATCATTCCACCTTTTTCCTAGGTCTGCTCTCCTCGGCATATCTAGTGCTTGAATTCTCAGAGACTCACTTCATCTTTAGGTAAGTCAGACAAGTCTGAGTTTTAGGAATACATTTTCTTATGTGGAATTAATTCTGTTTCTCAGTAGTGTGTATTGATTTATTGTGTATTTTAACTAATGGGTCCAGGAAGAAGGGGTATAATTCCTTTTCTGTATCATGGCCTTGAACATTTGTTTTCCAGGCTGAACAGTCCTGTTTATGATTCTTGGTACAACATATGTTCTAGACTTTCATTCTCTCAATTGTTCTGCTTCTTTGAAGTGTTTTAGATTTCCTAAAATCCTTTTGATGTATGGCTCTCAGAACTAAACACAATATGCTTAGCCACAGTCAATAGTCTGTTTATTCTAAGTAATATCAATGGAATTCGACAGAGTGCATTAGATTAAAGGAAAAAAAAATCAGACATTACTTTGAGGAGTTTAATATAATGGTGTTTACCTGCATTTCAACTTTAAACCATTTAAAAATTAGAGTCTAAGGTACAATATGCACAATAAATGAGTCATAGCTTCAACATTAGGATGTTAAAATACTCAAAGATTTATGTCCTCCTTCATAAAAAAAAAAGTTTACTATTAGCATGCTCTCATTTATCTTCCTGATTATTAAAATGCTGATATTAGTTATTACAGACCTTTTATTATAAATTTAAACATTTAGATAGGGTAATTTATCCACCACTCTCTCTTATTTTTATTTGAAAAATATTTTTGAAGGAAATTGTGGTGTTATTAAAAATACTGAATTTCACTTTATTCAATGTCAGAGATGTTTAAAATGATATACCTAGGAAATAGAATGGAGTTTAGACAAATCCATATGATTTGAATTTACTAAAATAATTTGCTAACGGAAAATTATGAACCATGTGAGGGTTCAAAGGAAGATTTATATACAAATGATTAAATTCCTTCTGTATTATCGTAAGCATGTATCTACTTCAAATTCATGCTTACTTATAACTCAGAATGTTCTGGTACTGCTCCATTTGACAACACTTTTCTCTCTCTGAAGAATATATTAGATACTGTTGTTTTAGTGGATTTTTATAACTGAACCAATCAAAAAAATTTTAATGTAGTCATTTTAATCACCTTAATTCTAGCACTAATCAATTTACTGTGTAACAGGTTTCATCACATGTTAAAAATAAGCTTTTAGGGGCGCCTGGGTGGCACAACGGTTAAGCGTCTGCCTTTGGCTCAGGGCGTGATCCCGGCGTTATGGGATCGAGCCCCACATCAGGCTCCTCCGCTATGAGCCTGCTTCTTCCTCTCCCACTCCCCCTGCTTGTGTTCCCTCTCTCACTGGCTGTCTCTATCTCTGTCAAATAAATAAATAAAATCTTTTAAAAATTAAATAAATAAAAATTAAAAAATAAAAATAAGCTTTTAAAGTGGGAAAAGTGTCTGGAAAAAAAACCTGAAAACTATCTGAAAAAGATAATCTATATCATGTGGCCAAGTAAGAAACAACATAACATGATCAAGAATATTCATGTATTATTTTAGCTACTTTTTCTGAAAATTGAAAAATGTCATTATAAACTTTAGAAATTGAAAGAAATGTAATAAGATCCTAAAATGCATACATGTAAATAACACTGGGAAATTCTATTAGGAAGAATCACACTCCTGTAATTTTTATTTTTACAATGCTTTATATTACCATAAAACCTATTTTTTCTGACGTATATCTCCTTGTAAATTATACATTCAATTTTCAAATACATTTAACATTCAGTAACTTCTCTATTTTGATAGATCTATGTTTCACACATACTTTGTTACTCCTGATTATTTTTCAAGATAATTTTCTGGGTTAGCCTTTAGAGTTTTGAGCTTAGAGCATATATTTTCAAAACTAAACTATTATCTATTGTCCTTTGAGCCTCCTTGAATGACCTCTAATGATGGAGATTGCTAGGGTGATACTCCCATCTTTTTTGTACTTGGAAGAACTTAATTTTTAGAAAATAGGTGGGGATTAGAAAGGACTATGTACCAGACAGAAAGTCAAGCTACATTAATCCATAGGAAGATACAGAAGTTGTGTTCTCATATACAGCTTTTAAGATGCATGGGTGAGTGGCATTGGAATACATACTTAGGTAGTAAATACAATGATTGAACAATGAATGGCAATTTATTAGATAGATATAAATTCTGAACTTCAGTGAGATAATTTGTAAAACAAAGTTGAAGCCATGGATGAAATTGGATAAAAATATGACTTTGTCACATTTAGCTATGGTGAATTAGCTTAAACCAGACTAACATTTCTACAGAAATCCTTTTTACAGAAAAGAACTAGAGAACTGTAAAAATATAAATGAAACCTATATTTCAAGAAGTTAGTTACTGGCAACCAAATTTGAGGGGTCAAGATCCAAGAGAGAAGTGTAATGACACAAACCCAACATTCCAAGCATTGTCCCTCACTCTACCATAGCCCCCTTCATACATTTGCCAATTTGATACCTTTCTGGTAAAGCAGTTAAAGAGATCAGCAGATTTGGGGTTAAATTGTGTTAAAGGACAAAAATTAGAACTTAGGACTCACCATGAGGAAGGGCTTTGAAAAATGTTTGATTTTCAGCTAGAAACCCTGAAGTTCTATATCCTAGAATTAATGGAATATAGGAATATACAAGCCCACACAAAACCTGAAATTTTTAATAGGAATAAGGTCTAGGAATAGGAAAACTGAATTACAGATCTGTCTTCACGAAGGGTTTAACTATGCTTTATATTAGCTCAAACATCATTTGGATTAAGTGATCTTTCTTTATTGTTAACTGCCTACAAGAAGCCAAATAATTCCTTTCCTGAGGGAGTAACTGTCAACCAGAGTCTCAAAATGTCTGTACAGTTTTTTTAGATACAATATGCTGTATTCAAGCAAAAATTTTCAGACATACCACAGATGAACTAAATGGCACAACCAAGAGAACAAAAATGGACAAAGAAGCAGTCCATTGAAGATGGCAGATATAAAACTTAAAATACCTGTCACTAGTATATGCCAGATAATAGAAAATAATTTCAGAAGAAAACTGAAATCCAGATTTCAAAAAATCAAATGAGAAATTTAGAACTGAAAACTACAATTAAGAACTAGATAAATGAACTTAATTGCAACTTAAATGGAGCAAAATAGTAAGCAGAAAATAGGTTAACAGAAATTTTTCAGACTGAAACCAGGAGAGGAAATAGAGCAGAAAACGAAACAGAATAAGAGGTATTTGGGGCACATTGGCAATGTCTAATACATGTTAGAAGGAAAGAAGAGAAAAAAAATGGGTAGAAGCAATATTTAAAGAAATCATGATCAAAATGTTTCCAAAACCCGTCAGAAGATATCAAATCAAAAATGAAAGAATCTGTACAAGCAGGTTTTTCTTTTTTTTTTTTAAGCTAAACAAATAAAACCTAGGTACATCATAGTCAAGATGGTGGGGGGAAGAAAGAGAGGACATGTTAAAAGCAGCCAGTGAATGATTCCAAACTAAATAACCTGAGAACAATAAGACTGACTGCAGACTTTTCAATAAGAATGAAAGAAACCAAAAAAAAAAAAAAAAAAAAAAAAAAAAAAAAAAAAAAAAAAAAAAGGATGCCTTCAAAGCTTTAAAAAATAAAACTCCAAGCTATAATTCAAAACTTAGCAAAAATATTCTTCAAAGGTGAAGGAAAAATACGTTTTCATAAAAACAAAAACTGAGAGAATACTAAAATTTTTTCAAGCAGAAAAAAGCCCCAGATACAAACAATGAAATAAAGGTAGGAATAAAGAACAATGGAAAGGGTTAATGTGTGCATAAATACAAATGGCTATTGAGTGTATAAAACAAAAAGGGGTATTATGTAATTTTTAGAATACATGCTGTATTAAAACACATATCTTTGAAGAGGATAGAGGGGTAAGGCTCTTATAATATTGGGGAAGTAATGAGGCATTAATTTGTATATGTACATTGTAATAACTGGGATAATCGCTAAAAGATTAGTAGCAGAATAAGTAATTTACAGGCGAATAGGAAAAAAATTGCAGTTCATGAATAATCCAGTGGAAGTTAAGAAAATAAGGAAGAGGACTATACTATAGGTGGGAGGAAAAAAAAAGGAGAAAAGGTAAAAAAGTAAATGCAAATATATAGTCATTGAATTAAATTGGAGTAGACTAAACATTCTTAAAATGGTATATATTGTTAGGATTACAAAAGAAAAGACAAGCAGATGTTGCATGCAAGAGTCATGCCCTAAGTATAAGGATACAGAAAACCTGAAACTAAAAGAATGGGCAGTGATGACCAAGATAATGGAAACCAAAAGATGACAGGTCTAGTTATACTAAAATCTGACAAAATGGACCTTAAAAAGTATTACTATTGTTAAAGAATGACATCGCATAATGCCAAAATGTTCAGTCCCTGGTGCGATGTTATAATTCTAATGGTATTAGCACCACATGTCTAGGTTCAAAATATATAAAACAAAAACTGGCATTAATAAAAGGGAACCTAGACAGATCCACAACCACAGTGAAAATTTTAACAAACTCTCTGACAGAAAAAAGACAAAAATTAGTAATACAGAATATTTGAACAACTCAAGACACATACCCTGAGTCACATGTTTACGTATAAATTTCCATCCACTTATAGAGTGACTACCCAATTGCCTAATTTGTAAAACTTCATTTATAATTATAGGGCAGAAGTAGGAAAGGAGAATTCTTTCTCTCTTCCAATGGACCACAATTTGTTTTCAGTCTGGTTCTCCTGGCCTTGTAGTCAGTAGCCCCCTTAGATCTGGTCAAGAGAAATGCTTCTCGTTTCCACAATTTAGTTTCCTTCTTAGGTAAAGTGTCTGCGAGGGCAAGGTGAAATGTTCATCTGGAACTTGTGCTCTCTACCACTCTCTAGATCATGCTTAGGGTACCTGGTTCCCTGTAAATCCCTGCCCAGTAGCCCCAGGGCTTCTTGTAGAACCTATGAGACCTCTTTCCTGAATCTCTCCTTCCAGTGATAGGCTACATGCACGTGTGCACACTTCTGCAGAGCCGTGGCCCTGACTGCCGTGGACACAGAAGTTGTCAAAGGAACTTGGCATTGGTGAGGTATCCGCATATGCATGCATTAGATTGCTCATGAAGAAAACGTGAGCTGAAAGTGCTAAGAGAAGGTGGAGGCAGACCACTGGCTGGGGATAGGGCCAGGAGGCACGTTCTGTCCTCCAAGTTATGCCTTGGAATGACAAGAAGTTTGAGAATTCTGAACTTAGTCCTGGCCCTCCAGGTTATTATGAAATTACTATTATAATGGTAAGAAGATAAAATATTTTATATGACAGCTAGCTTGATCTGTGATTTTAAATATTTAAGTATGGTTTATATAGTAGTTATCAGTGTATCAGGTTTTCTCAAACCTAGTGGCATAAGTATTAATAAGCTTTTGTTACTTCTCCCATTAAGCCATTCCTTTGATACAGGTCAGATTTGGCTGATCTGCGTGTGGTCAGCTAGCTGGTTGGCTGGGGGCTGCCTAAGCTTAGAATGATCTCAACTGACATGACTCAGCTCTGTTCCATGAGGCTAGCCCATGGTGGTGGCTGAGTTAAAAAGAGAGATGCATGCAAGGTCCCTTGAAGTGTGGTCTCAGAACTGCCTCTACTATTTCTACTCACTCTGCTGGCAAAAACAGTTCATGAGACCAGCATACAAGTCATGGGGAAAGCAACTCTCCATCTTCATGCGAAGAGCTACAAATTCAGATTGCAGGGTGATAAAGAAAGGGGCAGAAAATTGAGGCCATTTTTACAGTCAATCTACCACAGCCTGTGGGTCTCCATTTGTGCTCTTGCTCCAGGTCCACACATGTTGGAGTCAGCCTTCCTGTAACAGGTGGACAGTCCTCCCAGAGTTTGCCTGTAGGTTGACTGTCAGTCCTAGTTTTTGCTTTTTCTACTAGGATTCCTCTGTTTTGTGTCTTTATAGTTATTTTAATAAAATTCAGTGTCTGTATCTTAGGCAACTAGTAAGTTTAAATAGGTAGCTCCATCTATTTGTTTAATATGAAAATACAAGTTCAGTAAATAGAGAAGCAACTTATTTTATATTATAATTTTAGATTAGTTTATTAATATATATTAATACATTATATAAATATATTAATTATATTAATATATTAATAAATTAAAATATATATTATACCCATTACTGCAGTGATCTAGTGACTGCTATTTTTTACTTTCAATGTATATTTAATTTAGGGGTGTGCATAAATTTACCTTGGAATATTTGCCATTCTCCTGTGTTCTTATCAAACAATTCTTTGCTGTTGTGCTTTGAGCAATTCATTCTTTGCATCCATAGTGGACATAATAAAGGTCAACACAGATGCTTTGTCATAAGGAGACATAGCCCAGGGGATGAGAGAGATAATTGAATCTGAGAGCACAAATCAGTATTATGGCAGAAATTATTCCCAAATCAGCGGTGTTATTACAAAGGCAGTACCATTTAATAATCCTTTATTTTTCTAATACCAGTTAAGTGTGAAGGCAGATAAATAATAATAATAAAAAAAAGATAACATAAATACTATGAAATGCAATGGGGGAAAAAAACATTTCCTGCAACCAAAGAAAATAAATCTTCAAGAAGCACTTAGAGTTCATTTAAATAAATCCATTAAAAAAAAAAAACTCCCCAGATATTATTTGAAAGTATTTTATTTACATCAAAAAATTGTTATCTTCTAACTATGAAAAGGTCTTTTTTTTTTTCGTTTAAGTCTTTCAAAGAATGTAGATCACTACTGTTTGAAATATTTTCATTTGGTTATCAAGTCTGGGGAGAAACTTCTCCAAAAAGTAGGCTTAGAATTATAGGTTTTTGGGTTTTTTTCCATTAATTTGCCTAACTATATGACATTAATCTTTTCTCTGTTTTATAACAATATTTTACCAGAATATGTTTTTTCACAGTAAGTTGTTTTGGTGTTCAGTTACAATAAAAAGACCATTTGCATTTACTTTAGTTTTTAGGATCCATATTAGATTTACTATCATTTGGAGATTCATAAATCTAATTCAATTTTAATTTTAAATCAGATATATTTTAATCTGTAATTCTAATAAACTTTACTATATTTAAAGTAGCCTTAAATATAGCTTGGTTAGTGTGCGTAATATTTTAGCTGCATTTCTGAAAGAAATATATTCAAATTTCTCTTTATAAAAAGCAAAATATTTTCAAGTTTTCCAGAAATTTTTAAGCATCTAGTAAATTACATCTGTATCTTTTGAGATTCTTAAATTTTTCTGCACTATTAACAGTAAGATTTTCTCTAATTTTTCAACTAAAATAACAAACCTATGGTATTCAAATATACTTTTAAATTAGGATTTAAAAAGTAAGCTGTTAAAGATGTGACTATTCCAAATTGTCTTAAGCACCAAAAGATACTCCAGCTTAGTTATTTCTGTGCTTAATTCTAAACTTTTAGGATTAATAGACTTACTAAGAAATACCATCCCAAGTAAACGGGACTCACAGTCACAGCAGTCTCAGGTTAAACAGCAGGAGCGCTGCTGCCTCCCCAATCTCCACCCTAGACTAAGTCCTATTTATTTTTACTATAACAGGGATTCTATATACATACCAAAGAGTTGCTCTCTCTGCTCCTGACCCGTAGAGCTAATTTAATATAACCTCATTTTCATTTTAATTACTTCAACCTCATTCCTAGATTATAGCCATCATTTTTTGCTAATTGCTTAGACTTCATTTTTCGTTTAATTGGCTTTGAGAACCTGTTAATGCCTTCTCTCCACTTAGAGACTCTTCACCATTGTACACTTTGCACACGTATCATTCTTCCGTGTCAGTTTGAACTCCGCCTCATTTCGCTAGCAAGAACTCTGTGTTACTTCCCATATACTTTTTCTATCTTGCGAGTCCACAACTTTTACACTTACTAAGGTGAACTCCCACTGGATTTCACGTATATCTCGTGACTTTTTCTGACTCTGCAGTCAAACTCTCATGCTGTGTTGCTAAGAGTCATAAATGTTTAGTCAGGAGACAGCCTTAACTGGCGCTCAGAGCCTGCTTGTGGAACACGTGCTCTAGCAGAGGGTACGTGTGCCCGAGACGAAAGAAGCTTTTTTCTCTTTTCTAGTGAAAGGGTTGCCAGAAAACTATCTTGGAATCATTAAAGCTAGCTTCCTTTAGAAATTTGGAGAAGAAAGGAACATAATAAAACCCTTTGTGTTTTGAGAGTTGAACATGAAAGCCTTTAAAGCCACTAGATAGAGTGGGGGAATGAGGAGGGAATTGTGGAACCAGGCGATGTCCTTATAGATGACTGTTGATGAGAACTAAGAAAGTCTGCGTATTGAGAGCTACGACGTTGGTTGGGATGGAGGAAGTCAGTTGGCCAGTGGAGGATCACAACCTGGTGTTTAAGGGCCTAATTGTGCTGGACCAGAAGGTCAACAGCAACACATTAAGGCATTGAAACAATATCAAGGTGGACTGATGAGCCTTCAAGGCGTTTTTGTTCATCTGCAGAAGTTGGAATGACCACTTTTGAACTGTGTAAGTGATCAACATACTCGGACAAATCATGGTGTTCTAAAGAGAGTTGGTGGGTTCTTAAGCCAGAAATTAGAAAAATAAAAGGGAGGTGATCCTCTCTGCCTCAAATTTAACAATCACTTAATAAACATTAGAATTTAATCTGAGAAACTGCTATGTTCTAAATATCTGTATCTATTTGCTTGAAATGACATGGATGTTGGGAATAAAGCTTTCAAACTTCTGTGATGTGGGTAATGTGTCACAAAAGAAGGAAAATGATAAATAATGGAATGCCTTTCCTCAGCCAGACCCAGGGCCTAAGTGACCCACCACAGGGAGAAGGAATGAGGGCAGAAGGCAAAGAAACTGTTTTCAGAAGGGGCATTTTGAAGTTGTGACACTAGCAGCGTGGAGTCAGAGCCCTTTTGCTGATGTACAATCCAGAATTGGAAAATGGCCCTTTTCCCCCTATATATGTATATTTTTCATTTTCTGTCTAGTGTGATGTTTTGATGTCTTAAGCAACCTTTCTTGCTGGGAAAGCTGTGTCCCTCCTGGGGCTAGCCAATTCTTAGAGATAGCAAAGGGCCCAGCTGGGAAGCATGCCTTTGATATGCAAACTAACCAATCCAGAGCCAGAGATTTCTTCTGTCTAGCCTGTGCACCCTGGCAGGCAATGTTTCTCTGCCCTAATCATCCCAGGGCCAGGTGCTAGGCAACTAGAGACTTCCCAAGCCTGCTGGAATTATTCAAGCTAATCAAATCATAAACTGTTTACCCTGTCTTGCCTTACTTTTCTGTGGAAACCGCAATAAAGGACATGGCCCAAGCGCTCCCTTTGCTCCTGTCCCTTCTGCCTCCCGACCTATGCTGGTGTCATCCTCTATGGCCCTGAGCAGCATGTGTTCACTCCCTTCTCTGGGACCTGTGAATTTAATAAACTCTTTCCTTACAGGCCTTGCTCGTGATTCATCCTATGACTGCAACAACTTTACCATGCATGTCCAACATGTACATTTTAAAAACAACCTCCCTCTCTGACCCAGGCATTAGTAGAGTTTTGGCAGCTCTGGGGTCAGCTTACCTGCCATGGGAGAAGAGGGGTTGCCCCAGAAGAACAGCAGTGACCAACACTAGCCACTGGCATGCCCTGCAGAACACTTCTGCAAAGGAATGCAGAACCAGAGCAGACTCCTTTTTGATTCCCCTTCAGACACTTTGTAGAGAATCCCAGAAACAACTTGGAGGGATTTTGAAGTCGACATTGATTTCCTCAAATTATGCAAAAAAACAAGCCAGCAGTATTGGGGAATTTATATTAGTGTGACCTGATTGGACCTATAGGCTGGGGAGGGATAAGGACATTCTGATTTCAGATCAGTTAGTGAATATGTATGTGCTGTTCAAGGCATACTTGGTTCCTGTACTTCTCAAGGGTGAATAAAGGTTTTATTTTGCTTTGGCTTTTTAAACATAATTATTAAAAATTGATTTAAGAGAGGTCATATGAGTGTGAACAGTTCACTATCTTCTGTACTCGGTGTCATAAATTCCATAACTGAGTATTCCCAGTGCTGTTCAATAAACGTGTATTAAACTAAGGTGAAATAAATGCAAAAATCCAAGATAGCATAGGGAACGTGCCCGTAGAGAAACTTAGGGAGATTAGCAGAGTCTTCCAAAAACAAAAATTGTGGGGAAGTAAGGGAATTTTGTTTTGATAGGAAGAGATTGTTGTCAATTATATAACACTAATTACATTGAAGCCCTATTGGTTCATGATATGTAAGTGTATACTGAGGAATAGGTGGTTTACTAATTTTAGTGAGGCAGGTGTGAATAATTGTGAAGTCTCATGAGATTTTATCCTGCTTGTAAGTGAACAAGTTAGCCCACCAGTGTCATGGATGGTGGCAGAGGACGTAAGACTCCTGGATCAGACGCAAAGGACTTTATTATTTATCGTGCAGTATGAGCTAGCTTCATGTTTGTGTCCGTTCCTTTGTCCCAAGCCCCACATGGGCAGTGCGGGGGGATCCAGTCAGATGCTGTGCCCACAGTAGGCCCATGTTACCTTTCAGGAAATCGTAATCTGGAAAGCACGAAGTTTCATAAAGGACAATAAGATAAACTGCTTGGCCTTTGCTCTGGAGAGGAAAGTTGTTTCTGTCTTACTGGCTTTCTTTTATTTTACTCTTCTCCAGAGGGAAATAGACTATATTCTAAGGCTGTTGACTCTACAAGCATCATTGCAAAGATACTTTGGATACCCTCTGCAAGATATGCAGACATAAGAGAGACCCATGGAAATCTGTCTCCCCACCACATCTACTTCTCATATGAATACCTTGCCTTCCAGTGGTTTTCCCATAAGTATGCCATTCTGCAACCAGTCGGATTGATACCCAGTCCCCAATAGTAGAGCTAGGATTTAAACCTATGTGTTCTGATTCCAATGTCTCTGAAAGGTACCGAAAGGTACTGAGGAAGTAGGGATTGGGGATAATTTTTATGCTTGGTACTAACAAACCGATAGAAAGGACCCAGATTCTAGGGTAAAGCACTGAAATTAGTGAAGTGGAAAAAGAACTGAGTGATCTAGAGATCGGGAAGGTGGGGCCTCATCTCTGCTACCTTGATTTTCCGAGGAGCTCTTCAGAGCTGTGTGAAAAAATCAAACTCGTGTCTCAGTGTTAAAGATAAACTTGGTTGACAGCTAAAAATAATAGTTTACTCCTTTTAAAAAATGTATTTATTCTTGCAGCAAATGTATATTTAATACTAATACTATGAACCAGGCCTTTTTCTAGATGCCATTGTTCAGCCGTATTTCCCTGTGTTTTCAGATACGCACTGAAGGGATTAAAAATACTGGCTGGTTGGTGTCAATCCCAGTAATTATTCTAGATCATTACTCAGTATTCCTTACACATCATTTTAAAGAGACAGCAGAGCATAGCGATTATGAGTGTAGATGGATTGTGGAGTGAGATTGCCTGTGTTTAAGTCTCGGGTCTTCCCCTGAGTAACTAGGGTAAGCACTGTAATAAGCCCATACCAGGTTATAATATCAAAGACACCCAGCATGATTACTTCAAGAGAACCAGAGAAAAAGCAAGCTAGAGATGGCTATTTTGTGATGGTGCTTCATTCTCTAGGCTCTGCTTACCTCTTCAAGTGTCCTCCTCTCTAACCCTCCCCTGGCTCCGATGCCATCGTGGCAACTTCCTACCCATCTGAAGTGGATCCACTCTGATAGTTCTCTGTATCCAGCTGCCACACTCCGGCCCACTGCCCCCGATCCATCCCCCCACCACCAATGTGATGCTTATCACACTGCGTTGGAATTGCCTGTTCAGTGTCCAGCCTCCTTCCAGAAGTGCACTCTGTGTACTCAGCAGAGCATCTCCCTTTCCCGGCTCACACATCACATCCGGCAGAGTTTTAGGGTAGCGTTCTCTTCCCTTGGTAGGGACATTACTTACTGTGTTGGTCTGTATTTTCCTGTCTAGTGACTCTCCTGATTACAGCTCTGATTCTCCTTCTTCCCATTCATTTTAGACTTGAGTTTGACAGGATAAATGTGGAACAAACTAACAAAGCTTATCAATCCCAAGAGTTAAATCTAAATATACTGTAACTTAAAAAAAAAAAAAAAAGTCTCTGTGTCTCCTGTTGTATTTGCTTTGAAATTCCTAATTTTATGCTATTTTTTTGCTTTCTTAAATATTATTTTCAAGTGATTTGACCATATTAGTTTTCATAAAAAAACCAGCTCATGACTTTACAATTCTGCCTTTTTTTTTTTTCTGAGTCATAATTCATTCATTTCTCCTTGCGTTTTTCTCAGTTGCTTTATTTTTAATCATTCTGGAGAACACTTCTGGTACATGTTCCAAGTTTTAGTATCGTTCTCAGAACATTTGAAATAATTTAAATATATCAATAATTTTAAAATATATATATAGTTTCTAAGCACAGCTACAGAAAAGATTTTAAGGTCCCTAATGTAGTTAATCGTATCATTCCCCTGAAGGCTAGGGCAGGCGATATTTAAAGTGTCTAAGGGCACCAAAGTTATGGAAGTTGAAGGAAAAAGAACAAAAACATTTTAAGAGGGTGATTCAGAAGAGAAGCATTTCCTCTATTTCAAGGAGTTGGGGAGTCTTGCAGTCTTCAGGAACTTTGCCTCTCTGGAGTCAGACTTGTAGGAGTTTTCTCATGCTGACTGATTTATGGGGCTTTGGGTGTGGAGAAGGCTTTGCTCCCCACAGGACAACAATTTAAATAGAATAATTTTCATCTTTGGTTCTTGGCCTTTTATGTAGCTTTTTATAAAAAGAAAGAAAAAATACTCTGAACACAGCAGTTGCTGCTTAATTCTTTGGGAGTTAAGAGAAACACTATGGTTAGTTCATTTTTTTTTGGATATCTTGACTTGTTCTGCAGTTTGGATTTAGGCGTCTTTTGCATTTGATACATGTTTTAAATCAGTGAATATGTATTGTACTTATGTTTTATATATTTTCTGGAAATGTTTTTATTACATATATATACACACTCATCTATGTATGAATACATATATTTTTATATATGTGTACATTTGTGTATAGAGAGTATGTATATGTAATATGGATATATTAAGATATAGGTGAGAATAAAATCTAAAATGAAGTATAGATTGTAACATAGAAGGGGATGAGGGATATTTCTCCCGATATTGTAAAACACAAACAAGGTACAGATCAGTTTCTGAAATGCCATACACCCAGTTGTATAGACCAATATATTTTCAACCCGGCTCCATATTGCAAGTTAAGTACTATAATTTAAGTTTGGTAAAGTAGTTCTAATGTATGCATACTGTTCTTCAACATATAACAACTTCCTATCAGTCCAGAAGGACAGTTTGCTAAGATCCCAAGCAAGAAACACAATGAAATTACTTATCTATGGCACTTATAATCAGGACATAGAAACATAACAAAGAAGAGGAATATACCTCACCAGCCTCACAGAAAAGAAACACCATTTCTACTAACTGTTGTGCAAAATGACCTTAATTAAAGCAACTGGAAATTTTGCTCAGCAGTCCTCAAGACAGCAACCTTAGTGAGTATCCTCTAAAAATAAGATTGTGAGTGCTTTGTTTTGGTGCTTACTAAGCTCCTTGCTTGGAAAGAATTCAAGACACCTTCCATTAATGCAGTACTCTCTAGTCCACTTTTCCTAAATGAAGGATAAAGAAGACTCTGCCTTCTTTAAGGGGAACCCCGCAAGAAGACTGGCCTGGATGGGGAGGGGAATGGTGAAATGGATTTTGGAACCCCTTTTCTAAAATTAACTATGAACGTGGCAGGCATCAATGATTCTTGGACTTACTTTCAATTCATTGTATAACACATGATGAGAGAGAGGCGAGATCTCTGCTTCTCCCTGTTTGTATACCTAGTTTGTATCTATTTTTTCCTCCTTGAGCTATAGAAAACCAGACTATTCCAAATCAATGTCGTTTAGATAGCTTGCCCCCAAAATTAAGAAAATATTTTGAAGGATTCACAGCCCTGTAAATTTCTGAAAGACTACTTGTGGTAAATTTGGATTTCTAAATCCTAAATTTGAAATCTACTCCATCATATACATTCTTTACAAGAGACCTTCAGAATCCTAAGGAAGTATTGGTGACATTAAAGTGACTGTTAACTAACTTCTCAAGACTGTGGCAAAGCAGGGTATTTTCCCTTACAATATTTGGAGGATACAGAATCCTAGAGTATGCAAGGTAACCATGAAATACTTTAAAAATTAATTTGCATTGTTAAAAAAGCATGTGACGGATATGTGTTTCTAACTTAAAAATTGGGAATAGTTTATATTTATAAGGAGTGAATTCTCCTTTAGGGAAATATTTAATATTATAGCAAGATAGGATCTCAAAATCTTTATACTCCTTTAAGTCATTAGGGAATAAATGATCTCTCAGGTAAGAACAGCTTCCGCTGTGACTGTTTAAATGGGCGAAAGTGTATGTTCGAATTTTTAGGAGAAGATTCTAAAGATCTTTTATTTTATTTTATTTTTCTCCTGCAGTTATTTCTTATCAACTATGTCGTACATATCAATTACCATGTTACTTACCCTTCCAATTCGAATAGCTGAACTCAAGGTCCCTTCCAGTTGACTAGAATCTGTCAGATGATGCTGACGTTTGAACTTCTGTATCTGTAATCCATTTGCCACGACTAAATCTTACTTCTGTATGCAAATTACTCTTCATAATTCGTAGTGAGAAAACAGAGCAGATTTAATGACATCCTGGACCCCTTGGCAAAGCACCTCTGGGGACATTGTGACCTTTATCCATACGGTGTCGTAGAAATTGCCACCTCTGTAGTTATTCAACATGTTTTTGATTGTTTTGTATGTTGCAAACACCATACTAGTGTTACAGGGTTCAAAAATGACTACAATAGAACCTTTTCGCTCTAGTGCCCTCTAATCATGAGAGAGAGATTGTAGTCAGCAGCGTGTATTTCCATACCTCCATACCCCAGCCACCTCACTAATGACTCCAAAATATGCATGTCATAGAAAATTCAGACTCTCAAGGACTGTGAAGAAATAGCAAAATATTTGCAAATCAGGTGGAGGAGAAACGGGTCATAAGTGTAGTTCTAATGTGCATTTCTCTTGAGTGATGTTGAACATATCATATGTTTTAAGGACTGTTGGTATTTCTTTGCCAGTTAATTGTCTGTTTATACCTTTTGCCCAGTTTTACTGAATGGTATGTCTCTTTCTTATTAATTTGTAAATTCAGATTGAGAAATCAAAATTTAAGTACCTACTAAACAAATCAGTCCGTTGTCTGTAATATGAATTGCACATTTTCCACTTTGTTTTTGACTTTGCTTATGGTATTGATATTTGTATGTTTAGTATATGTGTCTCCATTTTAGACATATTTATCAATCATTTATTTCTTGGGTCCTTCATGTTGTCATTGTTAGACCTTTAATGGTCTGAGTTTATGAAGTACTCATCTAGTACTTCCTTGTTGCACATTTATAAGTTCATTACATATAAATTATCAAAATGTGTTCATAAGGTAGATTTTTTCACTTTTTTTCCCAAATGGCTACTCAGTTATATAACAACCATGGAAAAGCCACATTTGCACATTCAGTTCTTAAGTATATTTGTGTACATTGTGTCCATTTCTGGACACCTGTTCTGTGTTCTTAAACCACAATTTTAATTATGTATAGTTTATGGTTCATTTTAGTATTTGTAAGTTAGCTCTTCAGCATTGCTCTTCACCCCCCGTGCCCCCACGAATTCCCTGGCTACTCTAGCTCATGTATTTGTTCATACAATGTTAGAGTGACTTTGTTTAGAGTCAAAATATGTGATGCTACTTTTATTGAATTCATTTTAAATTTAAAAATTAGCTCAGACTGACTTGATAATCTTAATTATGTTGAGAATATTATATGTCTTTCTAATTATTTATGTATTTTTTAAAGTCCCCTTTTATGTTTTTAAATTTTCTTTGGTTGATTATTTTACAATTTTCCATGCATCCTACCATGTCATTTCCCAATAATGATAATTTTACTTCTCTCTTACAATTTTTGTCTTTAACTTTTCTTCTCCTGATTATATTGGATTCTACTTCCAAAACAGTGTCAAATAATAATAGTGATAATGGACATACTTATCTTGTTCCTAATCCTACATTTCAGAAGATACTGACTATGACTTAAGATAGACACATTTTTGTGTTAATTTTTCTTTAATAATTGCCTTATAAAAATTTTTCAAGAAAAGCAATCCTAAACATGAAACTTACTACATTTTATCATTGAACATGTGAGAGGTTGTAATGGTTTTCTACCTCTTATCTCTTCTCTTTCTGATGCAAAATCCATACAGCAATAATACACATTTTTCCAAAACACAAAAATCAGCAAGTCACTCCTTATCTAAATACCTGTAGTGACTTCCTATTAATGCAGGCAAAATAAACAAACACCTTACCATTTAAAGCACAGTGTGCTTCAACATATGTAAGTAATTTTTGCCCCTCTATCTCATAGATTTACAAACAAAAATGATCTGGTCTTGCTAAGCCAGACAATTCATTATCCATTAGGTTCTCATTTCATTTTTATGCTTTTATATATGTGCTTGTGTAGTTCCTCTGTCATAAAGCCTCTCTCATCCTTAACTTTATCAGCTTTCTTCTCTGCCTGATTTCCTGAAGAAACTTCAGGAAGTATAAATCCTTCTCTGTGATACTACCTTATGTCCCATTACCCCCTTCCCATACACTCATTCATGGAGTAAATCCTCTGTTACGTCTTCTATCAAATTGTAACAAGATAACATTTATCTTAAAACAGAATATTCTTCTGTGCTAAAAAGTGATAATAGTGAAGACAGGTAGAATGTCTTAGTCATTTATGTATACCTCATGCCTAATACAGTGCCAGGAACAGAGTAGATTCTCATTATATATTGACTTTTGAAGTAAAAATAGCTTTAATAATAGATGAAAATGATTGGATAAAAACCAAAAGTGCCTCTAATTCAGAGTATTTAATGGGCTGTTCAGTTAGCATTAATAATATATTAGAATAATCAAGCATATATCATGTGAAAGTATCTATTACCATAATAGTGGATATAATGTTAGATTTTGAGAATATGGAGATATACTACCATTAGTTATCTATGGACATGTAGGGCTTTCTAAAATTGTATTTACAATCTGTATATAGGTATAACAAAGTGCATTATTTTATAAATATGTGCTGCTAGGTGGCTCCTAAAATAAATTTTGAATACAGTTTCTGAAAGACACAACTTCCATTCCCATTTCTCTTATTTTACCAATTTGCCAAGAAACATTTCTTAACGTATACAAAGGCAAAATTTGTAAAACCATTATGAATAGTAACATGTGTGGAGTCTGTATAAATATGATTTCCTGAGGCACCTGGGTGGCTCAGTTGTTTAAGTGTCCTCCTTTGGTTCAAGTCCTGATCTCAGGGTCCTGGGATCAAGCCCCGCATCTGTCTGGCTCCCTGTTTAGTATTGGAGACTCAGAGATAAAGAAATACACATTTCATTTCTTCTTGTGACAAAAATACCCTTCGAGTAGCCTAAAAGTCACTCATAGCTTAACTTTTTTCATGTTAAAAGCTTCATCACTAGCATGACTAACCCTGGTTTTTCTCTTGTAGTTGACTGATAAATATTCTGGCATAAGTATTTTTCTTTATAACTTATTATCTAGTGCCTAAGATGAAGCATGTTATAATAGATGTTCCATAAACATTTATTGATAATATTTCAGTCAATCATATGGAATAAGTTGTAATTTTAGCCATTCGTACTTAATAACTTTCAGTTTCACAATATGAAATTTTATTTAAGGAACTTTCAGCTTTAGTACAGCATAAGTTTTCTTCAACTTGCAGAGAAAATAATTTAGTATCTTCGTGTTCATGAAAGATAAATAGATGCTCAGATGAAAGGCAAAATTTTAGCTGCTGAGTTTTTTCAGGACTTTCATGTACTCCAGATAGATCTTCCAAATGCAGCAGCTACCGACCTACACTGGTAGATAGGTGAGCTTTGGACAAAGATTAATTCCTCTTCCCAATCTCCTGAACGAATATGAAGAAATCACTCCATTTTAGGTTTTTTGTCTCTGGGAACTAAAAAGATAGTTTTTAATGCCACAAAAAAAGTGAAAACTACACTGCAGATGTAGGATTCTTGTGTATAAACACAGTATGAAGTAATCCATACCATGCATACGGAGTTTCTCCTGTGTGGCGTAAATACATATCTGAATATCATTTTGTTAAAAAGGCAAAACTAAAAAGTAGGAACAAAAGTGAAGAGACATAATGGAAGGGGAGATGATAGTTGAGGGCCTTTAAAAATATATTTATATAAATGTCTCCAGAAAGAGAGAGAATCTCCAGAATGTTAGAGATGACTGAGAAAGCTCTTACTCCAAAACTTGTTTTATGGATAAAATAAGTGCCCAATACTTTAGACAGGCCCTAACCTGTCTGCATATCAGTCAATTAACATAATTTGAGAGCCTCAGTGTTAAAAAATGGTGAAAAGGTCTCAACGTCACGAATGTTGATAGAAGACTTGAGATTCCTGGATCAGAGCCAAGAGCATTTTTGTTTTTTCTCTCAACACATCAAGCAGCATGAGCATCAGCATACTTGGCATCTGTTCCTCGAATCCAGATTCCCACAGGATGATGGGAAATGGGTCAGGAGCACCTGCACAGGCAGTGAGTTGTGTTATAGGAACAAAATCTGAGGTTAAGGAACCTAATCTTTTATTTTGAAGGGAGGTGTTATCTATATCTTCCAGTGCTTTTTTTTGCTACAAAAATAGTCTTAAAAGTGTATTCTGGAACATAGGTGTCTCAGTGTTTCTGTTTGCAAAATGTCCATGAGCTTTATGGAGATTTGTTTCCCAACCCTTGGTATTGATGATTGACTAATGTAAAGTATAAATTATGAAGTGCTTGACACTGAACTCTTATATCTCACAGCATTATAAAGATGTTACCCTACCATGTTCAACTTTGTTAAAATACTATTTTTTATATTCTTTTTGTATGGAAGGAACTGGTATTTCCCAATTCCATGTCTATGTTTTTTCTCTTGTTCTTAATTGAAGAGCATGAACTTCTTTGTATTGAATACTATCCCAGATTATTCAAGTCAGTTTGATTTTTCTTCTTGTTTTAAAGATGTTAACTTTAAGGTCATCTGAACACTAAATATGTCTAAATTCCTTCCCCTAAGTCACCTAATTTCCCGCATCCTGAACCACCATTGTAAATGGACATTATGAAAGATTTTTAAGCTTAAAATAGATACTCTTTAAAGCTTAAGGAAGGGGTGCCTGGGTGGCTCAGTGGGTTAAGCAACTGCCTTCCGATCTGGTCATGATCCTGGAGCCCCAGGATTGAGTCCTGTACCTGGCTTCCTGCTCAGCAGGGAATCTGCTTCTCCCTCTGACCCTCCCCCTCTCATGCTCATGCTCTCTCTCAAGTAAATAAATAAAATCTTAAAAAAATAAAATTAGAAAAAAATAAACCTTAAGGAAGAGGGGTAAAATAATAATAAAATCTTATAAAAATTGGGGCAACTAGGTGGCACAGTTGGTTGGTGGCCAACTTTTGATTTCAGCTCAGGTCATGATCTCAGGGTCACAAGATCAAGCCCAGCATCAGCCTCTGCACTCAGCGCAGAGTCCACTTAAGATTCTCTCTCTCTTTCTGCCCCTCCCGCTCATGCAGTCTCTCTCTCTCCAATAAATAAATCTTTTTAAAAAATCTTATAAAAATTACCACATATGTGTTTAATACACACATACATACAAACTCAGTGGTTCTGCATTTGGGTTCTGGAGTTAGATTACCTATATTCGTACCAAGACTCTCCTGTCTTGAGCAAAGTAATCTCAGTTTCCATATATGTAGACATAGAGATAGAAGCAGTTGCGTACATATATCATAAGATTGCTGTGAAAATTAAATGAAACAATATTGCTGCCTTTAATGTATCACTTAAATCTAGTAAATGTTCAGCAAATGTTAGTTATTACTGTAAAACAAAGTAATCAGAAGAAGAGCCAGGTTCTTAGTCACTAATGACCAAATTGCATAGACTTTTCAGACTTCAGTATCTTTATCTGCAAAATGAGTGGTACTTGAGCTCCCATGTTCAAACACCAAGAATCTGTTATTCTTTGACTATACGTATATGTGATCTTTGTTCTGAAATGTCAGCATTATAATGAAATCCAATCATGAACAGCTAATAGAACACTATTATTGTAAACTTACTGTTGCTATGATTGTTATCCAGACAGCTGTAATTATTGGCTCCTAGTGCTTATTTAGCTCTTTCTCACTACTAGATAATATTGTTTACCAATCATCATGTTATTTTCCCTCACAAAAATTGTTAAGTACTATCATTACTATTTCTTTTACAAAAGAGGAAAATGGAACTTAAATGGGTTAATGAATTGGCTAAGGTCATAAAACTGGAAAGAGCTCAGAATAAAACCTCAAGAATGAGGAACAGGAATGCGTTTTAAAAAAGAAATAGGTTAATTTGGGTGGTGAGCATAGATTTTCAAATTAGTGTTTTCTGTAGACCCTACATTTTAAATTTTTGAGCAAAATTCTGTTTCTTAAAGACAAGAACCATTTATTTTGTTTCTTATTTTCCTTCAGAACTTCTGTAAAAGAGTAGACTTTCAGTGAAAACATACTGAGTGATGCAGTGAGTCAGTCAGCCTATTCTCCTAGCATTATCTTATTAATATATTTCTTTCTTTTTGTGTGACATGTTTCCTTTGTGTGGCAGTCTCAAACCCTTCAAAAAAAAAAAAAAGTTTCACTGACTAGATAAACAATAGCTGGCTCGAGTGGTGACCAGAACCCATTATATTGATTACAGAAGCCCTAGTTGTGAATGGTTTAGCATAAAGGAAATTTTGGCACGGGATTGACAGTGATCATTGACTTCTGTGTGAACATCAAGTGGTTGGCAAAAGATACGTAAATTGGGGATCAGCACTTAGTGCAGAAGGTCAGGCACACATCTGTCTTTGCTAAAGACGTACTATGTTCTGATGAACCATGGCAGACTGAGAATGTCAACAATATCCCCTGGAGTTAAAAATCTGGCAAAACCTTGATGATCTCTGTCCTAGGTGGAGGAACTGTTTTGTTTTGTTTTGTTTTTAATTTGAAATGATGATTTCTAAATTGTCTCAAATCCTCAATTATATGCACTATTTTTTCCTCAAGCTTAAGAGGAAAACATAAATACTAGCAAAATAAAATGACCACAAATTGGGAGTGGGTCATGTTGACATAATGTAATTTTCCTTCCAGCTCTTAACAGGAAGCATTGAAATGATGCCCAGTTTCCCAAATCATAGAAACAATGTAATATTACCAGTTTAGGACTGATATGCCGATAGTCTAACAAACACAGACCTCTGATTTGTTTAACCAATATTATGGTACGCAAGAACATGAGCTCTTGTGTTGTTTTGCTTAAACTGTTGTTGTGTTCTCTTCCAATGCTTCGTAAAGCAAGAGTAAAATTGGAGACAAAAATTCACATTTGATTATCAAAAAATATGAGATATTTCTATATAATCTGACTTCAGAGATGAAGAAATTGGCCTCCAGAGAAATTAAATAATAGGGTAAGGTCATTGGCTAGGAAGTGCCTGAGCCCCAGTGATGGCCTTTAAGTTCTGTTAGACTCCAATGCCTGTGCTCAGACAGTATCATGGTCTCAGTGAAAGCATATGCATTTCAATAAATACTACCACAAAGGGGTTATGGGCCTATGAAGGACCCTCCAAAGTTGTGCTTATTGGTCTGGTATAGCACAATAAGAATTCCTTACAATCAGACTTTACAAACTTTTTTCTGCATTTGACTTCTTAGGGAAGTTAGGAGTCATAGACAAGTTAATGTAAAAGGAAGTAAATAGAATAGATGCTAGAAATATCTTTTTATAAAATTACTACTTAATGTATTTAAGACTAAATCTGTTTTTATACTTGTTGTCAAGTCTTTAAGGAATAAGCAGTTAGGAAGTTATATGTTGTATATAATATATGATTAGGAAGTCCTGATGCTCTATTTGTATATGGATGCCTGGAGATATTTCTAATTCTCAAGTTTATATATATACCATTGACTTTATTATTATTTATCCACATTTTGTATCTTTTTTATAATTTCAACTTTTGTGAATTTCATTATTCTATATTTAATGTTTATTTTATAAAATCATATTCTTCACTAACCTAAGAGAGTTTAAATGTGAATCTTATGGTTCTAAAAGGATATTCAAATTAAATATAAATAAGTCAGTATATTTCAAATAAAGTATGCAAAATATGTCCACTTGTTTCCAATAAATGGGAGGTAACTAGCCTAAAATGAAACAATTAATGGGCCTGCGAACAGCCTTAATTCAAGGATATTTATAAATGTTAGTTTGCTATCTTCTTCCTTATTCTGAAGGTGTTTTCATGTGAAACAGTTTTCCTGATATGCCACAAAGAAAGAAAAATATAGGTACAGTCTTCCTGTTGTACCCAATTTAAAAATTCAGTCACCAATAATGTTGTCAATTCGAAAGAGACATGATACAATACAGAAAAACCTTGTCAAAAAAATATTGCCTTATTTTAATTTTTATACCAAAAATGTAAAATGCATACTGTTGCAATGTATTTCGATGCCTTTTTTCAAATTAAATAAAAATTGATTAATTTCCATTTTTGCATTTATCAAGTTTACTGAGCATTTTACTCTCTAAATTGAAAATCATCCAGATTGCAGTAATCCTGGGGACATCTCTTGTGGTAGGCAGAATGCTCTACTGGCCTCCTAACTCCAGTCCCCTGGTGTATATGCCCTGCATAATCCACTCCTCTTACCTGTGGGTGGACCCAGGGAATATGACAGTGTATCACTCCCATGATTGACTTACATTGTGAATTTGAAGGGATTTTGCAAATGTAATTAAAGTTCTTAAACAGATGACTTTAAGTTGATGAAAAAGATTATCCTGGTCCTCACCTAAGCACAGAGTCCACTAAAAGAAGGTCTAGAGGTCAGACTCAGAAGAGATTTGAAACAGCAGAGCCTTTTTCCTATTGCTCTTGAAAAAGTAAACTGCCCGGTGCAGAGAAGGCCACAAGACCAGGAACAGTGGGTAGCCTCCAGGTGCTGAGCTCCTACAGCATGAAGGAACTGAATTCTTTTTTTTTTTTTTTTTTTTAAAGATTTTATTTTTATTCGACAGAGATAGAGACAGCCAGGGAGAGAGGGAACACAGCAGGGGGAGTGGGAGAGGAAGAAGCAGGCTCATAGCGAAAGAGCCTGATGTGGGTCTCGATCCCATAACGCCAGGATCACGCCCTGAGCCGAAGGCAGACGCTTAACCACTGTGCCACCCAGGCGCCCCAAGGAACTGAATTCTGTCAACAGCAAGTGGGCTTGGAGAGAACTGAAAGCTTTCTATGAGATCACATCCTTGGGTGACAACTTTCAGCCTGATGAGTCCTGAATGGTGGACCTTGATAGTCTGTGAGATGGCAAGTCTGTTTTGATTTTATCCAGTAAGCTTGCGGTCATTTGTTACACAGCAATAGAAAACTAATGGTCCTAGCTACAACTATTTTCTCTGGCACTAAGCTATAAAAATTCATTTCCATGCTCTTTGCATTAGTGTAGGGAGAAAATAACTGCTGGTGAACTTTCACACCCCCTATATTGTCATTAAATAACCACCCTTTTTACCGTCAACACTACTTACTCTTTCCCAGTTCAAACAGCAAAGTTCAATACTTGAACTTCGTTAACAATCAAGCCCCAAAGCAAAACCTGAAAATTTTTAAAAGTTATAAAAAAGAAAAAAGAAAAGAAATGACCCAAATTGGTGGTCGGAAGCCAATAATATATCTTAGTTTATCCAGCAGGTTCAAGTCACATCTCAATTTTCTTCTAAGAGACCGAACTTGAATTTTCTTTCTTATCTAAATTCCTCAAAATATGAAATATAATATCTTCAAATATATTCTTTTCAAACGATTGCATTTTAACTGGACCAACCAATTCAAATGCCCCATGAGATGATTACATTGAAATGATAGACTAAGTATATGGTGAAAATATGACTGACTTGCCATGCTGAGAAAAATCACTTGTCCTTCAGTTTTTCCAATCATGATATTATCTGTGACTCACTAAACAACATAACGAGGATTATTTTATGCATGATGATTTTGATGTTCCAAGCCAACTTCTAAAGTATTTTTGAATTATGCAACAGGGTGTATTTCTAGAAAGATTTCTTTGTAAAAGCTGAATTGTGTAAATGGCGTATTAGTTCTTCATTGACATTTTGAGTGTATTTCCAGAAGAGAAAATGTCTATAAGATAATCATACTCTCTGTAAAGTACAGTGTTTTTTTTAAAAGCCTTAATTATAATATAAATTTAAAAATTTGAATATGTCCTTAAAATAACCTTAGATAAGCCTAATGCTCTACAGAAGGGACTATTTTATATATAAAACTATGAAAATTCTAAATTTAATCTCAGAACCAATAAAATTAATATAGCTATATATGATTATATCTCCATGTGATAAATGATTTTGACATGTTGAAAGTCTTTTCTCAACTGTAGTCTAGGTCAAGTTCTTTGTCACACGTTCCTAAACACCTTTCTCTATTTTAAAAATTAGCCAACTGTATTTTAATTACTTTATAATGCTTTTCTCCATTCCCTACCCATAAGACTGTGAGCTCCACTAGGATAGAAACTGCCTGTCTGTCAGAAATCAGGGATGTACTGTATGGTGACTAACATAATATAATAAAAAAAAAAAACATTAAAAAAAAAAAAGAAAGAAAGAAACTGCCTATCTTGTTCCCCACAGGATTCTTACAATCAAGAGCAGTATATAGCACCAAAGGAATATTTAATGGGAAGACTGTGTGACCAAAGAAGGGATTGAGGAAGGGAAGGAGGAAAAGAGGGAGAGGAAGAAGGACAAAGAGATGAAGGGAAGGATGTAGGCAGGTGTAGGACAATGAAGGGAGGAAGTAAGTAGTTAGGTAAGGAAAGAAGAAAGGAAAATATAAATTTAGAGAACAATATTTCTTAACAGTAATAAAATCATACTTTAATAAATGCTTGCTCATGCCAATTTGTATCATCAAATAAGCATTCCGTCCCTTTTACACATTTGTATTTTGTAATTCAAAAATACATTCATGATGGGGCGCCTGGGTGGCTCAGTCCTTAAGCATTTGCCTTCGGCTCAGGGGCGTGATCCTGGCGTTCTGGGATCGAGCCCCACATCAGGCTCCTCCGCTGGAAGCCTGCTTCTTCCTCTCCCACTCCCCCTACTCATGTTCCCTCTCTCACTGGCTGTCTCTATCTCTGTCAAATAAATAAAAAATCTTTAAAAAAATACATTCATGAAGTTAAAATATACAACATGGAACCCACACCAATTTTCAGAAATAGGTACCTTAACTTCACCCCCAACCAGTTTTATCGAGATATAATTGACATGTAACACTGCATTAGTTTAAGGTATACAACATGATGATTTGATATATGTGTATATTTTGAAATGATTGCCACAGAAAGTTTAATATCCATTGCATAGTAGTTAAACTTTTTTTTTTTTCCTTGTGGTAAGATCTGCTCTCCTAACAACTCTCAAATATATAGTGTGGTGGTGTTAACTATAGTCACCATGCTGTACATTACATATCCAGGACTTATTTTTCTTATAACTGGAAATTTGTATCTTTTGACCACCGTCACCCACCCATCCACCCCTCTACCCTCCCACCTCTGGCGATCACCAGTCTGTTCTCTGTACCTATGAGTTTTTATTTTTGTTTTCAGATTCCACATGTAAGGGAGATCATACAGTATCTTTCTATAACATTTCATTTATCATAATGCTCTCAAAATCCATGTATGTTGTTACAAATGGCAGGATTTCCTTCTTTTTATGGCCAAATAATATTCCAGTGTGTGTGTGCATGGATGTGCATGTGTCTGTGTTATGTTTTCTTTTTCCAGTCATTCATCAGTGGACACTTAAGTTGTTTTCATGTCTTGGCTATTGTGAATAATGCTTCAGGGGACATGAGATGCAGGTCTCTTTTCATGATAGTGATTTTGGGGGTGTTGGCAGGCATAAATACCCAGAAATGGAATTACTGAATCATATGTTAGTTCTATGAAGAATCTCTTTACCATTTTCTATAATAATTGTACCCATTTACATGCCTGTAAACAGTGCATAAGAGTTTCTTTTTCTCCACATCTTTGCCAACAGTTGTTATTTCTTAGGATTTTTTGATGATAGCTGTACTAATAGTTGTGAGGTGACATTGTTTTTGTTGCATTTCCTTGATGATATGATATTGAACTTTTTTTTATTATTATGTATGTGTTGGCCATTGGTATGTCTTCTTTGGAAAAATTCTATCCTATTTCTCTGCCCATTTTTTAAAAAGATTTTTATTTATTTTAGAGAGAGAGCACAGGTAGGAGGGGCAGAGGGAGAGGGAAAATCCCCAGCAGACCCCCCACTGAGCATGGATTCTAACATGGGGCTTGAACTCACGACCCTGAGATTACCACCTGAAACCAAGACTTGGACACTTGACCAACTGAGCCACCCAGGCGCCCCCTCTGCCCATGTTTTAATCAGATTGTTTGTTTTTTTGCTATTGAATTGTATGAGTTCTTTTTATATTTTAAATATTAACCCCTTATCGGATACATGCTTTGCAAAAATTTTCTCCCATTCCGTAGGTTGCTTTTACATTTTGCTCATGATTGCCTTTGCTGTGGAGAAGGTCTCTAGTTTAATGTAGTCCCACTTGTTGATTTTTGCTTTTGTTGCCTTTGCTTTTGGTGTCAAATCCAAAAAATCATTGCCAAGACCAATGTCAAGGAACTTACCCCCTATGTTATCTTCTAGGATGTTTAGGGTTTCAGGACTTACATTCAAATCTTTAATCCATTTTGAGTTAATTCCTGTGTATTGTTAAGAAAAGGGTCTACTATCATTCTTTTGCTTGAGACTATTCAGCTTCTCCAACACCATTTACTGAAGAGACTATCTTTTCCCCATAATTGAATTGACCATATATGGATGGGTTTGTTTCTGGGTTCTCTGTTCTTTCCTACTGATGTATATGTCTGTTTTTATGCCAATGCCATACTGTTATGATTTCTGTAGATTTGTAATATTGTTTGAAATCAGGAAGTGTGATGCTTCAAGCTTTGTTCTTTCTCAAGATTGTTTTGTCTATCTATGGTCTTTTGTGATTAAAATAATACAAATTTTAGGATTGCCTGTTTTATTTCTGTGAAATATGACTGGTATTTTGATAGGGATTGTGTTGAATCTGCAGATTGCTTTGAGCAGTATGGACATTTTAATGATATTCTATCACTCTTTGAGCGCAGAGTATCTGTCCATTTATTTGTACCTTTGTTTTCTTTTATCAGTCTCTTATAGTTTTGGTGTGCAAACTTTTCACATCCTTGATTAAATTTATTTCTAGGCATTTTATTCTTTTTGATGCAATTGTAAGAGGGATTGTTTTCTTAATTTCTCTTTCTGAGAGTTCATTATTAGTGTGTAGAAATGCAACTGGTTTTTTATTATTGATTTTGTAACCCACAAGTTTACTTGGATTTATTTATTCTAACAGGTTTTATTTGGTGGAGCCTTTGGGTGTGTGTGTGTGTGTGTGTGTGTATATATATATATAACATGTCATCTGCAAATAGAGACTATATTGCTTCTTTCTTTCTTTCTGATTTAGATGCCTTTTCTTTATTTTTCTTACCTACTTGCTCTGACTATAACTTCCAATACTATGTTGAATAAAACTGGCAAGAGTGGGCGTCCTTGTCTTGCTCCTGATTTTAGAGGAAGAGCTTTCAGCTTTTCACCATTGAGTATGATGTCATCTTTGGCCTTTATTATATTGAGGTATGTTCCTTCTATACCCATTTTGTTGAGATTTTTCATCATTAATGGATGTTGAATTTTGTTAAATGCTTTTCTCTGCATCTAGTGAGAGGATCACATGATTTTTATCCTTCATTTTGTTAATTTGGTGTATCATATTGGCTGATTTTTGCATATTGAACCATGCTTGTATCTGCAATAAAACCCACTTGATCATGGTGTATGATCCTTTTAATGTATTATTGAATTCCGTTTGCTAATATTTTGTGGAGGATTTTAAGTCTGTGTTCAGAGATGCTGGCCTATAATTTTTCTGGCTTATAGTGTTCTTGTTTTGGTATCAGTACTGCTGGCCTCATAAAGTGAGTCCTTTTTTTTATTTCTTGGAAGAGTTTGAGAAGGTATTGGTAGTATCTCTTTAAATTTTTGGTAGAATTCCCCAGTGATGCCATCTGGACCTAAACTTTCCTTTGGTGGGAGGTGGTTTTTGTTTTGTTGTGTTCCGTTTTTGTTTTTGTTTTTAATTTTATTAGGGAGGGAGGGATGGGGAAGAGAAAGGGAGAGAAAGAATGTTAAGCATGCTCCAGGCCCAGTGTGGTGCTGGATCTCACAACCCTGAGTTCATGACCTGAGCTGAAATCAAGAGTCTGAAGCTTAACTGACTAAGTCACCCAGGTGCCTCTGCTGGGAGCTTTTTATCAACTGATTTGACCTCCTTACTGTAATCAGTCTGTTTGGAGTTCACATTTCTTTGTGATCCAATTTTAGTAAGTTGTATGCTTCTATGAATTTATCCATTTTTTAAGTTGTCCAATTTGTTGGTGTATAATTGTTCATAGTAATCTTTTATGATCCTTTGTATTTCTCCGGTGTCGGGTATAATGTCTCCTCTTTTATTTCAAATTTTATTTGAGTCTTTCCTTTTTTTGTCTTAGCTTTTCTCTTCTGTAAAATGAAGATAATAATAGTACTTCTGTCATTGGATTTTTGGGGAGCTAATACAGAAAAAGAACTTCAGTATTGCTTGAAATATAGTAAATGCTGAATAAATATTGTTATTTTACTTTTTTATTGTGCTACTCCTACGAATTGTTATTACCAGAGTGATGTTAATTTGAGAAATTTTTGCCTAGAGCCTTACTCTGAGTGGCAGAACCTAGATTTGAACAAATGTAGATAATACCCCCCAAGACCACATTCTTTCTATTGCAATAAAATGTGACCACTCCATTGTTGGGATGCTTCACGTTATGACATATTATGTCCTTAATGTGATTGTTATAATTTAAATGTGTATTCAGGACATTTTGACTACCATATCTATACCATTTGGAGACTATTTCTACTTCTAGCCATTCTGTGGATATGGCAATTTTCTCAAAGCTGAGAAACTGAATGGCTTGCAGTCATTATACAACTATAAAGTGAAAATGGCAAGTCCTGTTACTAACTTCTTTGTGTGGAATCATTTTTGTTGTTGTTTTTATCTTCATAAATATTTCAAAAGCATTCAATGAGTTGAAGAGGGAATTCCTCCTTGCTGAAATCTATTTGTTCAAATTTTAAAAGAGAGGAGGAGGTTAAGATGGCGGAGGAGTAGGGGACACCTTTTTCAGCCGGTCCCCTGAGTTGAGCTGGATAGGTACCAGACCAGCAAATATCCACGGAATCAGCCTGAGACGCAGGAAGATACATCTGGATCTCTACAAATGAACATCTCCAGCGCTGAGTATCGAGGTACGAAGCGGGGAGCCGTGAAACCGCGCACAGATATCGGAAGCTAAACAGAAGGGGGAGGGAGCCGCCGTGTCAGGGCGCCGGGAAGCGGTAGCCACCTGCAAGGGGGAGCGGACAGACCGCGGACCCGCACGCTTGAGACAGCAGGCTGAGAAGGGAGCTCCGGGAGCGCACGCGGGACGGCTGGCGGTTGGCGGGCCACCTGCACGGGGGAGCAGGCGGACTCGCGGACGGCACCCGCGAGACAACAGACTTAGAACGCGAGCTCCAGGAGCGCGCGCGCAGGGCGGCTGGCGGGCCACCTGCACCGGGGAGCGGGCGGACCGCGGACCCGCACTCTGGATTCGGCAGACTGAGTCCGTGAGCCGGGAGCGTGCACCACCAAGCATCTCACGGAGCTCCGGAGCTCCGGTGTGCTCACTGGATCGAGGCTGAGACCGGGAGCTCCGGGAGCGTCCGCGGGGCGGCTGGCGGCTGGAGGGCCACCTGCACGGGGGAGCAGGCGGACTCGCGGTCAGCACCCGTGAGACACCAGACTGAGACGGGGAGCTCCGGGAGCCCGCGCGGGGCGGCTGGCGGCGGGCGGGGTTGGAAACACAAAGGACAGAGACGTGCCGGCCCTGGAAGTGAGGGCTGGGACGCCGGGTGTGGGGCGCACAGCCCGGGATGCTGCAGGGTTGAGCAGCACCAACAGAAACAGAGTTAAAGTGGCCAGAACATCAGTGGAGAACGATCCGCGATCCCTCTGTTCTGAGACAGAGGCTGAATTTCAGCCGCTGCTGCTCTCTCAGAAGAGGCATAGCAAACCGCCAGGGAAAGCCGCCAGAGAACAAAAGCCCGGAAATACCGGCTCACAGGGTGCCCATCCCCATCCCCCCTCGCAAGGGACACAGAGACTCTACCCAAACAGGGTTTTCTGAGTACCTGCAGGCAGGCCCCTCCCCCAGAAGGCAGGCTGAAAAATCAAGAAGCCCACAACCCGGAGCGCCTGAGTGGCGCAGTCACCAAGCACCTGTCTTCGGATTAGGGTGTGATCACAACGCTCCGTAAGGAGTCCTTCATCGGGCTTCTCCACCGGGAACCTGCTTCTTCCTCTCCCACTCCTCTGCTTGGGTTCCCTTTCTTGCTGACTGTCTCTCTCTCTCTCAAATAAATAAATAAACTCTTTAAGGAAGAAGCCCACATCCCTAAGATCTCTATAAAACAAGGGCGCACGGCCTGGGTCCCAGTCAACACTTGGGCTCTGGACAACCCTGCAATCTCTCTTCATCAGAATGACGAGAAGGAGAAGTCCCCCCCAGCAAAGAAAAGATAATGAGTCTGTGGCCTCTGCCACAGAATTGGCCTCGGCCACAGAATTAATACATATGGATGTATCCCAATTATCAGAAATGGAATTCAGAGCAACAATGGTCAAGATGATGAGTAAACTTGAAAAAAGCATCAGAGAAAGCGTTGCTGAGAATATAGAATCCCTAAGGGCAGAAATGAGAGCGAATCTGACAGAAATTAAAAA